>NW_027102434.1:30000-60000 GCF_035609145.1 Eleutherodactylus coqui
CCGAGGGCCCCCGAAGCGCACCTACCAGCAGTAGCTCAAGACCCAGGCTGAGCCTCCGATGTGCCCGGGCAGGACACCCAGGAGGCGGGGAGCAGCCCCCGCTGAAGTCCATGGCATGTGCCAGAGGCGAGTCTTGGAGAAAAAACGACAAAGTCCAAACGCTCCAGGCGTGCAGGCCAGGGGTGCGGACCGGGCTGGCCGGGCCGGCGGGAGCTGCGGCTGCCGGGGCTGAGCCGAGTGTTGATGCATGTCGTGAGAACCGGGAAGGGGACAAACCTGTGGCTCCAGGCCGGGTGGGAGTTCCAGTAGGTCGGCCTGACTCTGGAGGTTTTCCCCTTGGCATTTCCCCATTGGCCAAAACGGGGGAAGTCAAAAAAGCACCCCCGGCAGATGTATGCAGGAGGGGCTGGGGGGTGATGGCGAGCGGGCTGTTGGCAGCTGTGTGGTGGCTGCTGGCAGCCGTGTGCTGGCTGCAAGGGTGGGCCTGGGCGGCTGCGGAGGGCCCCCCCGAGTGCACCTACCAGTAGGGGCTGAAGACCCAGGCTGAGCCTCCGATGTGCCCGGGCAGGACACCCAGGAGGCGGGGAGCAGCCCCCGCTGAAGCCCAGGGCAGTTGGCACAGATGGGTCTTTGAGAAAAAACGACAAAGTCCAAACGCTCCAGGCGCTGGCCAGGGGTGCGGACCCGGCTGGCCGGGCCGGCGGGGGCTGCAGCTGCCGGGGTTGAGCCGAGTGTCAGTGCAGGTCCTGAGAACCGGGAAGGGGACAAACCGGTGGCTCCAGGCCGGGTTGGAGTTCCATGAGGTCGGCCTGACTCTGGAGGTTTTCCCCCTGGCTTTTCCCCATAGGCCAAAAGGGGGGAAGTCAAAAAAGCACCCCCAGCAGATGTATGCAGAGTTGGGCTGGGGGGTGACGGAGAGCGGGCTGTTGGCAGCTGTGTGGTGGCTGCTGGCAGCCGTGTGCTGGCTGCAGGGGTGGGCCTGGGCGGCTGCGGAGGGCCCCCTGAGTGCACCTGCCAGCGGTGGCTCAAGACATTGCCTGAGCCTCCGATGTGCCCGGGCAGGACACCCAGGAGGCGGGGAGCAGCCCCCGCTGAGGTCCATGGCATGTGCCAGAGGTGAGTCTTGGAGAAAAAAAACGACAAAGTCCAAACGCTCCAGGCGCCGGGCAGGGTGGCGGACCCGGCTGGCCGGGCTGGCGGGGGCTGCGGCGGCCGGGGCTGAGCCGAGTGTCGATGCATGTCCTGAGAACCGGGAAGGGGACAAACCGGTGGCTCCAGGCCGGGTTGGAGTTCCATGAGGTCGGCCTGACTCTGGAGGTTTCCCCCCTGGCTTTTCCCCATAGGCCAAAAGGGGGGAAGTCAAAAAAGCACCCCCAGCAGATGTATGCAGAGGGGCTGGTGGGTGATGGATAGTGGGCTGTTGGCAGCTGTGTGGTGGCTGCTGGCAGCCGTGTGCTGGCTGCAGGGGTGGGCCTGGGCGGCTGCGGAGGGCCCCCGTAGTGCACCTACCAGTAGGGGGCTCGAGACCCAGGCTGAGCCTCCGATGTGCCCGGGCAGGACACCCAGGAGGCGGGGAGCAGCCCCCGCTGAGGTCCATGGCATGTGCCAGAGGTGAGTCTTGGAGAAAAAAAACGACAAAGTCCAAACGCTCCAGGCGCCGGGCAGGGTGGCGGACCCGGCTGGCCGGGCTGGCGGGGGCTGCGGCGGCCGGGGCTGAGCCGAGTGTCGATGCATGTCCTGAGAACCGGGAAGGGGACAAACCGGTGGCTCCAGGCCGGGTTGGAGTTCCATGAGGTCGGCCTGACTCTGGAGGTTTTCCCCCTGGCTTTTCCCCATAGGCCAAAAGGGGGGAAGTCAAAAAAGCACCCCCAGCAGATGTATGCAGAGTTGGGCTGGGGGGTGACGGAGAGCGGGCTGTTGGCAGCTGTGTGGTGGCTGCTGGCAGCCGTGTGCTGGCTGCAGGGGTGGGCCTGGGCGGCTGCGGAGGGCCCCCTGAGTGCACCTGCCAGCGGTGGCTCAAGACATTGCCTGAGCCTCCGATGTGCCCGGGCAGGACACCCAGGAGGCGGGGAGCAGCCCCCGCTGAGGTCCATGGCATGTGCCAGAGGTGAGTCTTGGAGAAAAAAAACGACAAAGTCCAAACGCTCCAGGCGCCGGGCAGGGTGGCGGACCCGGCTGGCCGGGCTGGCGGGGGCTGCGGCGGCCGGGGCTGAGCCGAGTGTCGATGCATGTCCTGAGAACCGGGAAGGGGACAAACCGGTGGCTCCAGGCCGGGTTGGAGTTCCAGGAGGTCGGCCTGACTCTGGAGGTTTTCCCCTTAGCATTTCCCCATAGGCCAAAAGGGGGGAAGTCAAAAAAGCACCCCCGGCAGATGTATGCAGAAGGGGCTGGGGGGTGACGGAGAGCGGGCTGTTGGCAGCTGCGTGGTGGCTGCTGGCAGCCGTGTGCTGGCTGCAGGGGTGGGCCTGGGCGGCTGCCGAGGGCCCCCGTAGTGCACCTACCAGCGGTGGTTGAAGACATTGCCTGAGCCTCCGATGTGCCCGGGCAGGACACCCGGGAGGCGGGGAACAGCCCCCGCTGAAGTCCATGGCATGTGCCAGAATCGAGTCTTGGAGAAAAAGTGACAAAGTCCAAACGCTCCAGGCGCCGGCCAGGGCGGTTGACCCCGGCTGGCCGGGCCGGCGGGAGCTGCGGCTGCCGGGGCTGAGCCGAGTGTCGATGCATGTCGTGAGAACCGGGAAGGGGACAAACCTGTGGCTCCAGGCCGGGTTGGAGTTCCAGGAGGTCGGCCTGACTCTGGACGTTTTCCCCTTAGCATTTCCCCATAGGCCAAAACGGGGGAAGTCAAAAAAGCACCCCCGCCAGATGTATGCAGAGTTGGGCTGGGGGGTGACGGGGAGCGGGCTGTTGGCAGCTGTGTGGTGGCTGCAGGGGTGGGCCTGGGCGGCTGCGGAGGGCGCCTTCAGAGTGCACCTACCAGTAGGGGCTCAAGACCCAGGCTGAGCCTCCGATGTGCCCGGGCAGGACACCCAGGAGGCGGGGAGCAGACACCCCCGCTGAAGCCCACGGCAGTTGGCAGAGATGAGTCTTGGAGAAAAAAAACGACAAAGTCCAAACGCTCCAGGCGCTGGCCAGGGGTGCGGACCGGGCCGGCCGGGCCGGCGGGGGCTGCGGCTGCCGGGGCTGAGCCGAGTGTTGATGCATGTCCTGAGAACCGGGAAGGGGACAGACCGGTGGCTCCAGGCCGGGTTGGAGTTCCAGGAGGTCGGCCTGACTCTGGAGGTTTCCCCCCTGGCTTTTCCCCATAGGCCAAAAGGGGGGAAGTCAAAAAAGCACCCCCGCCAGATGTATGCAGAGTTGGGCTGGGGGGTGACGGGGAGCGGGCTGTTGGCAGCTGTGTGGTGGCTGCTGGCAGCCGTGTGCTGGCTGCAGGGGTGGGCCTGGGCGGCTGCCGAGGGCCCCCGTAGTGCACCTACCAGCAGTAGCTCAAGACCCAGGCTGACCCTCCGATGTGCCCGGGCAGGACACCCAGGAGGCGGGGAGCAGCCCCCGCTGAAGCCCACGTCAGTTGGCAGAGACGGGTCTTTGAGAAAAAATGACAAAGTCCAAACGCTCCAGGCGCTGGCCAGGGATGCGGACCGGGCTGGCCGGGCCGGCGGGGGCTGCGGCTGCCGGGGCTGAGCCGAGTGTTGATGCATGTCGTGAGAACCGGGAAGGGGACAAACCTGTGGCTCCAGGCCGGGTGGGAGTTCCAGGAGGTCGGCCTGACTCTGGAGGTTTTCCCCTTAGCTTTTCCCCATAGGCCAAAAGGGGGGAAGTCAAAAAAGCACCCCCAGCAGATGTATGCAGGAGGGGCTGGGGGGTGACGGAGAGCGGGCTGTTGGCAGCTGTGTGGTGGCTGCTGGCAGCCGTGTGCTGGCTGCAGGGGTGGGCCTGGGCGGCTGCCGAGGGCCCCCGAAGCGCACCTACCAGCAGTAGCTCAAGACCCAGGCTGAGCCTCCGATGTGCCCGGGCAGGACACCCAGGAGGCGGGGAGCAGCCCCCGCTGAAGTCCATGGCATGTGCCAGAGGCGAGTCTTGGAGAAAAAACGACAAAGTCCAAACGCTCCAGGCGTGCAGGCCAGGGGTGCGGACCGGGCTGGCCGGGCCGGCGGGAGCTGCGGCTGCCGGGGCTGAGCCGAGTGTTGATGCATGTCGTGAGAACCGGGAAGGGGACAAACCTGTGGCTCCAGGCCGGGTGGGAGTTCCAGTAGGTCGGCCTGACTCTGGAGGTTTTCCCCTTGGCATTTCCCCATTGGCCAAAACGGGGGAAGTCAAAAAAGCACCCCCGGCAGATGTATGCAGGAGGGGCTGGGGGGTGATGGCGAGCGGGCTGTTGGCAGCTGTGTGGTGGCTGCTGGCAGCCGTGTGCTGGCTGCAAGGGTGGGCCTGGGCGGCTGCGGAGGGCCCCCCCGAGTGCACCTACCAGTAGGGGCTGAAGACCCAGGCTGAGCCTCCGATGTGCCCGGGCAGGACACCCAGGAGGCGGGGAGCAGCCCCCGCTGAAGCCCAGGGCAGTTGGCACAGATGGGTCTTTGAGAAAAAACGACAAAGTCCAAACGCTCCAGGCGCTGGCCAGGGGTGCGGACCCGGCTGGCCGGGCCGGCGGGGGCTGCAGCTGCCGGGGTTGAGCCGAGTGTCAGTGCAGGTCCTGAGAACCGGGAAGGGGACAAACCGGTGGCTCCAGGCCGGGTTGGAGTTCCATGAGGTCGGCCTGACTCTGGAGGTTTTCCCCCTGGCTTTTCCCCATAGGCCAAAAGGGGGGAAGTCAAAAAAGCACCCCCAGCAGATGTATGCAGAGTTGGGCTGGGGGGTGACGGAGAGCGGGCTGTTGGCAGCTGTGTGGTGGCTGCTGGCAGCCGTGTGCTGGCTGCAGGGGTGGGCCTGGGCGGCTGCGGAGGGCCCCCTGAGTGCACCTGCCAGCGGTGGCTCAAGACATTGCCTGAGCCTCCGATGTGCCCGGGCAGGACACCCAGGAGGCGGGGAGCAGCCCCCGCTGAGGTCCATGGCATGTGCCAGAGGTGAGTCTTGGAGAAAAAAAACGACAAAGTCCAAACGCTCCAGGCGCCGGGCAGGGTGGCGGACCCGGCTGGCCGGGCTGGCGGGGGCTGCGGCGGCCGGGGCTGAGCCGAGTGTCGATGCATGTCCTGAGAACCGGGAAGGGGACAAACCGGTGGCTCCAGGCCGGGTTGGAGTTCCATGAGGTCGGCCTGACTCTGGAGGTTTCCCCCCTGGCTTTTCCCCATAGGCCAAAAGGGGGGAAGTCAAAAAAGCACCCCCAGCAGATGTATGCAGAGGGGCTGGTGGGTGATGGATAGTGGGCTGTTGGCAGCTGTGTGGTGGCTGCTGGCAGCCGTGTGCTGGCTGCAGGGGTGGGCCTGGGCGGCTGCGGAGGGCCCCCGTAGTGCACCTACCAGTAGGGGGCTCGAGACCCAGGCTGAGCCTCCGATGTGCCCGGGCAGGACACCCAGGAGGCGGGGAGCAGCCCCCGCTGAGGTCCATGGCATGTGCCAGAGGTGAGTCTTGGAGAAAAAAAACGACAAAGTCCAAACGCTCCAGGCGCCGGGCAGGGTGGCGGACCCGGCTGGCCGGGCTGGCGGGGGCTGCGGCGGCCGGGGCTGAGCCGAGTGTCGATGCATGTCCTGAGAACCGGGAAGGGGACAAACCGGTGGCTCCAGGCCGGGTTGGAGTTCCATGAGGTCGGCCTGACTCTGGAGGTTTCCCCCCTGGCTTTTCCCCATAGGCCAAAAGGGGGGAAGTCAAAAAAGCACCCCCAGCAGATGTATGCAGAGGGGCTGGTGGGTGATGGATAGTGGGCTGTTGGCAGCTGTGTGGTGGCTGCTGGCAGCCGTGTGCTGGCTGCAGGGGTGGGCCTGGGCGGCTGCGGAGGGCCCCCGTAGTGCACCTACCAGTAGGGGGCTCGAGACCCAGGCTGAGCCTCCGATGTGCCCGGGCAGGACACCCAGGAGGCGGGGAGCAGCCCCCGCTGAAGCCCAGGGCAGTTGGCAGAGATTGGTCTTTGAGAAAAAATGACAAAGTCCAAACGCTCCAGGCGCTGGTCAGGGGTGCGGACCCGGCTGGCCGGGCCGGCGGGAGCTGCGGCGGCTGGGGAAGAGCCGAGTGTCGATGCATGTCCTGAGAACCGGGAAGGGGGCAAACCAGTAGCTCCAGGCCGGGTTGGAGTTCCATGAGGTCGGCCTGACTCTGGAGGTTTTCCCCTTGGCATTTCCCCATAGGCCAAAACGGGGGAAGTAAAAAAAGCACCCCCAGCAGATGTATGCAGAGTTGGGCTGGGGGGTGATGGGGAGCGGGCTGTTGGCAGCTGTGTGGTGGCTGCTGGCAGCCGTGTGCTGGCTGCAGGGGTGGGCCCCGGGCGGCTGCGGAGGGCCCCCGGAGTGCACCTACCAGTAGGGGCTGAAGACCCAGGCTGAACCTCCGATGTGCCCGGGCAGGACACCCAGGAGGCGGGGAGCAGCCCCCGCTGAAGCCCACGGCAGTTGGCAGAGGCGAGTCTTGGAGAAAAAAACGACAAAGTCCAAACGCTCCAGGCGAGCCGGCCAGGGGTGCGGACCCGGCTGGCCGGGCCGGCGGGAGCTGCGGCGGCCGGGGCTGAGCCGAGCGTCGACGCATGTCCTGAGAACCGGGAAGGGGACAAACCGGTGGCTCCAGGCCGGGTTGGAGTTCCATGAGGTCGGCCTGACTCTGGAGGTTTTCCCCCTGGCTTTTCTCCATAGGCCAAAACGGGGGGAGGCAAAAAAGCACCCCCAGCAGATGTATGCAGGAGGGGCTGGGGGGTGACGGAGAGCGGGCTGTTGGCAGCTGTGTGGTGGCTGTTGGCAGCTGTGTGGTGGCTGCTGGCAGCCGTGTGCTGGCTGCAGGGATGGGCCCCGGGCGGCTGCGGAGGGCCCCCAAAGCGCACCTACCAGTAGGGGCTGAAGACCCAGGCTGAGCCTCCGATGTGCCCGGGCAGGACACCCAGGGGGCGGGGAGCAGCCCCCGCTGAAGTCCATGGCATGTGCCAGAGGCGACTCTTGGAGAAAAAAAACGACAAAGTCCAAACGCTCCAGGCGTGCCGGCCAGGGGTGCGGACCCGGCCGGGCCGGCGAGAGCTGCGGCGGCCGGGGCAGAGCCGCGTGTCGATGCAGGTGGTGAGAACCGGTATGAGGGTAATCCTGGTCGCTCCGGGCCGAGCCAGGGTTCCAGGAGGGCGGAAGGAGCGGGCCCGTTTCCCCTGATAGCGCCGACGACGGTAAAATAAGGCCTCGCAAAACGTCAGCACGAACACCTTGTCGGGGTATAAGGGAACGAGCGGTGTGCGGTCTTTGACAAAGTGACAGTATTTCTCCAAAAAAAGCACCCCCGGCAGATGCGTGCAGACGGGGCTGGCTGGTGACGGAGAGCGGCGGGCTGTTGGCAGCAGTGTGCTGGCTGCAAGGGGTGGCCCGGGGCGGCTGCGGAGGGCCCCCAAAGTGCACCTGCCAGCGGTGGCTCAAGACCCTGGCTGAGCCTCCGATGTCCCCGGGCAGGACCCCAGCAGGCCGGGCACGGACCGCAGCTTGCCCCCTTTGCCGTCCGATGAAGCTCGCACGGTCAGAAAAAGTTTCAAAGTCCCAACGGGGGAGAGAGTGTTGACGGCGAGGGGGCGCTGGCTGCTCCAGGGGCCGGGAGGGAGGCCCTGGAGGTCGGCCTGGGGGTGAGTGGAGCGGCCCCCGTGTGTCCCTGAGCGTCCCCCGGTCTTTGGTCGAGAGGGGGTCTCAGCCGCTAATGTGCCCGCCCGGGTACCTAGGCAGGCCGGCCTGGGGCGAGTGGAGCAGCCCCCGTGTGTCCCTGAGCGTCCCCCGGTCTTTGGTCGAGAGGGGGTCTCAGCCGCTAGTGTGCCCGCCCGGGTACCTAGGGAGGCCGGCCTGGGGCGAGTGGAGCAGCCCCCGTGTGTCCCTGAGTGTCCCCTGGCGTTTGCTGAAGAGGGGGTCTCAGCCGCTAATGTGCCCGCCTGGGTACCTAGGGAGGCCGGCCTGGGGCGAGTGGAGCAGCCCCCGTGTGTCCCCGAGCGCCCCCCGGTCTCTGGTGGAGAGGGGGTCTCAGCCGCTAATGTGCCCGCCTCAGGGAGTCCGGCCTGGGGCGAGTGGAGCAGCCCCCGTGTGTCCCCGAGTGCCCCCCCGGTCTTTGGTGGAGAGGGGGTCTCAGCCGCTAATGTGCCCGCCTCAGGGAGTCCGGCCTGGGGCGAGTGGAGCAGCCCCCGTGTGTCCCTGAGCGTCCCCCGGTCTTTGGTGGAGAGGGGGTCTCAGCCGCTAATGTGCCCGCCTCAGGGAGGCCGGCCTGGGGCGAGTGGAGCAGCCCCCGTGTGTCCCTGAGCGTCCCCCGGTCTCTGGTGGAGAGGGGGCCTCAGCCGCTAATGTGCCCGCCTCAGGGAGGCCGGCCTGGGGCGAGTGGAGCAGCCCCCGTGTGTCCCTGTGTGTCCCCCGGTCTTTGGTGGAGAGGGGGTCTCAGCCGCTAATGTGCCCGCCTCAGGGAGGCCGGCCTGGGGCGAGTGGAGCAGCCCCCGTGTGTCCCTGAGCGTCCCCCGGTCTCTGGTGGAGAGGGGGCCTCAGCCGCTAATGTGCCCGCCTCAGGGAGGCCGGCCTGGGGCGAGTGGAGCAGCCCCCGTGTGTCCCTGTGTGTCCCCCGGTCTTTGGTGGAGAGGGGGCCTCAGCCGCTAATGTGCCCGCCTCAGGGAGGCCGGCCTGGGGCGAGTGGAGCAGCCCCCGTGTGTCCCTGAGCGTCCCCCGGTCTTTGGTCGAGAGGGGGTCTCAGCCGCTAATGTGCCCGCCTCAGGGAGGCCGGCCTGGGGCGAGTGGAGCAGCCCCCGTGTGTCCCTGAGCGTCCCCCGGTCTTTGGTGGAGAGGGGGCCTCAGCCGCTAATGTGCCCGCCTCAGGGAGGCCGGCCTGGGGCGAGTGGAGCAGCCCCCGTGTGTCCCTGAGCGTCCCCCGGTCTTTGGTCGAGAGGGGGTCTCAGCCGCTAATGTGCCCGCCTCAGGGAGGCCGGCCTGGGGCGAGTGGAGCAGCCCCCGCGTGTCCCTGAGTGTCCCCTGACGTTTGCTGAAGAGGGGGTCTCAGCCGCTAATGTGCCCGCCTCAGGGAGGCCGGCCTGGTGCGAGTGGAGCAGCCCCCGTGTGTCCCTGAGCGCCCCCCGGTCTTTGGTGGAGAGGGGGTCTCAGCCGCTAATGTGCCCGCCCGGGTACCTAGGGAGGCCGGCCTGGGGCGAGTGGAGCAGCCCCCGTGTGTCCCTGAGTGTCCCCCGGTCTTTGGTGGAGAGGGGGTCTCAGCCGCTAATGTGCCCGCCTCAGGGAGTCCGGCCTGGGGCGAGTGGAGCAGCCCCCGTGTATCCCCGAGTGCCCCCCGGTCTTTGGTGGAGAGGGGGTCTCAGCCGCTAATGTGCCCGCCTCAGGGAGTCCGGCCTGGGGCGAGTGGAGCAGCCCCCGTGTGTCCCTGAGCGTCCCCCGGTCATTGGTGGAGAGGGGGTCTCAGCTGCTAATGTGCCCGCCTCAGGGAGGCCGGCCTGGGGCGAGTGGAGCAGCCCCCGTGTGTCCCCGAGCGCCCCCCGGTCTCTGGTGGAGAGGGGGTCTCAGCCGCTAATGTGCCCGCCTCAGGGAGTCCGGCCTGGGGCGAGTGGAGCAGCCCCCGTGTGTCCCCGAGCGCCCCCCGGTCTCTGGTGGAGAGGGGGTCTCAGCCGCTAATGTGCCCGCCTGGGTACCCAGGGAGGCCGGCCTGGGGCGAGTGGAGCAGCCCCCGTGTGTCCCTGAGCGTCCCCCGGTCATTGGTGGAGAGGGGGTCTCAGCTGCTAATGTGCCCGCCTCAGGGAGGCCGGCCTGGGGCGAGTGGAGCAGCCCCCGTGTGTCCCC
This sequence comes from Eleutherodactylus coqui, assembly GCF_035609145.1. Classification (NCBI taxonomy): domain Eukaryota; kingdom Metazoa; phylum Chordata; class Amphibia; order Anura; family Eleutherodactylidae; genus Eleutherodactylus; species Eleutherodactylus coqui. The sequence continues at coordinate 39,918 of NW_027102434.1, forward strand.
GAGCGCCCCCCGGTCTCTGGTGGAGAGGGGGTCTCAGCCGCTAATGTGCCCGCCTCAGGGAGTCCGGCCTGGGGCGAGTGGAGCAGCCCCCGTGTGTCCCCGAGCGCCCCCCGGTCTCTGGTGGAGAGGGGGTCTCAGCCGCTAATGTGCCCGCCTCAGGGAGTCCGGCCTGGGGCGAGTGGAGCAGCCCCCGTGTGTCCCCGAGCGCCCCCCGGTCTCTGGTGGAGAGGGGGTCTCAGCCGCTAATGTGCCCGCCCGGGTACCCAGGGAGGCCGGCCTGGGGCGAGTGGAGCAGCCCCCGTGCGTCCCTGAGCGCCCCCCTGGCGTTTGCTCAAGAGGGGGTCCCAGCCGCCAATATGGCCGCCCGGGTACCCGCGGGGGCCGCCCTGGGGCGAGTGGAGCAGCCCCCGTGTGCCCCTGAGCGCCCCCTGGCGTTCGCTGAAGAGGGGGTCTCAGCCGCCAATATGGCCGCCCGGGTGCCCGGGGGAGCGGCCTGGGGTGGCCCTGTGCAGCCTCCGGGCGCCCCTGAGTGTTTTCCAGTATCTGGCCGAGACACCCCCTGACCCTCCGACTGTGTCCGTTTGGAGCGCCTGGTGCCTGGGCACCCCCTGAGTGTTTTTCAGTATCTGGCCGAGACACCCCCTGACCCTCCGACTGTGTCCGTTTTTAGTGCCTGGTGCCTGGGCACAGACCGCGGCAGCTCCCGCTGGCCGCATTGACAGAGTGCTGAAAAAATGACAAAGTCCGAAAATGCCTGAGAACCGGGAAGGGGACAAACCGGCGGCTCCAGGCCGAGCCGGAGTTCCAGGAGGTCGGCATGATTTTGCCGGTTTCCCCATAGGAGGTGCCAAGTTGCCAAAATGGGGGAACTCAAAAAAGCACCCCCGCCAGATGTATGTAGGGGGGCTGGATGGTCGATGGGGAGTGGGTGCCTGGCAGCAGGGGCCACCCCGCGCAGGTGCCCCGGGGGGCCCGCGGGGGGCCCCCGAAGACACCCCCCCCAGCACTCGCTGAAAACCCCGTCCGAGCCGCCCGCGCTGCCCGGAGGGAGTCCCGGGAGGCCGGGCACGGCCCGCAGGTCTCTCCCTCTGCCCCCCGGTGAGGTTTGCACGGGGGGGAAAAGTTTCAAAGTCCCGACGGGGGGCGAGAGACAGTGCGGCGAGGGGTGGCGGGCTGCTCCGCGGACCCGGGGGAAGCCCGGGGAGGGCGGCCTGAGGGCGCGGAGGGCCCCCTGAGAGTGCCTACGGGTAGTAGGTGAGAAACCCTGCCTGTACCTCCCACGGGGCCCGGGCAGGGACCCCGGGAGGCCGGGCAGAGCCCGCAGGTCGCCCCCTTCCCGTCCGATGAAGCTCGCACGGTCAGAAAAGTTTCAAAGTCCCAACGGGGGGAGAGTGTTGACGGCGAGGGGGGTGCAGGCTGCTCCAGGGTCCGGGGGCAGCCCCTGGAGGTCGGCCTGGGGGTGTGGAGGGGCCCCCCTGAGAGCACCCAACAGTAGTTGCTCAAGACCCTGCCTGAGCCTCCGATGTGCCCGGGCATGAACCCCAGGAGGCGGGGAACAGCCGTGGCAGCCCCTGCTGAAGTCCTTGGCAGTTGGCAGAGGCGAGTCTTGGGGAAAAAAACGACAAAGTCCAAACGCTCCAGGCGCCGGCCAGGGGGGCGGACGTGGCTGGCCTGGCCGGCGGGTGCTGCGGCTGCCGGGGCTGAGCCGAGTGTCGATGCATCTCCTGAGAACCGGGAAGGGGACAAACCGGTGGCTCCAGTCCGAGCTGGAGTTCCAGAAGGTCGGCCTGACTCTGGAGGTTTTCCCCCTGGCTTTTCCCCATAGGCCAAAAGGGGGGAAGTCAAAAAAGCACCCCCGGCAGATGTATGCAGAAGGGGCTGGGGGGTGACGGAGAGCGGGCTGTTGGCAGCTGCGTGGTGGCTGCAGGGGTGGGCCTGGGCGGCTGCGGTGGGCCCCCTGAGTGCACCTGCCCGTGGTGGCTGAAAACCCAGGCTGAGCCTCCGATGTGCCCGGGCAGGACCCCAGGAGGCCGGGCACAGAACGCCGGTTGCCCCCCATTGCCGTTTGACGAAGCTTGCACGGTCAGAAAAGTTTCAAAGTCCCAACGGGGAGAGAGTGTTGACGGCGAGGGGGTGCTGGCAGCTCCAGCGGCCGGGGGCAACCGCTGGAGGCTGGGCCCGGACTGCGGCAGCCCCCCTTGCAGTCGAACAAAGTTTGAGGAGACGAGTCATGAAAATGACAAAGTCCAAACGCTCCAGGCGTGCCGTCCAGGGGGGCGGACCCAGCTGGTCGGACCGGCGGGAGCTGCGGCGGCCGGGGAAGAGCCGAGTGTCAATGCAGGTCACGAGAACCGGTATGAGGGTAAACCTGGCCGCTCCGGGCCGAGGCACGGTTCCAGGAGGGCGGAAGGAGCGGGCCCGCTTCCCCTGATAGCGCCGACGGCGGTAAAATAAGGCCTCGCAAAACGTCAGCACGAACACCTTGTCGGGGTATAAGGGAACGAGCGGTGTGCGGTCTTTGACAAAGTGACAGTGTTTCTCAAAAAAGCACCCCCGGCAGATGTGTGCAGACGGGGCTGGCTGGTGTGGGAGAGCGGCGGGCTGTTGGCAGCAGTGTGCTGGCTGCAGGGGTGGCCCGGGGCGGCTGCGGAGGGCCCCCAAAGCGCACCTACCAGTGGTGGCTGAAAACCCCCGCTGAGCCTCCGATGTCCCCGGGCAGGACCCCAGGAGGCCGGGCAGAGCCCGCCGCTTGCCCCCTTGCCGTTTGACGAAGCTTGCACGGTCAGAAAAGTTTCAAAGTCCCCACGGGGGGAGAGTGTTGACGGCGAGGAGGTGCTGGCTGCTCCAGGGGCCGGGGGCAACCCCTGGAGGCTGGGCACGGACTGCGGCAGCCCCCCTTGCAGTCGAACAAAGTTTGAGGAGACAAGTCATGAAAATGACAAAGTCCAAACGCTCCAGGCGCCGGCCTGGGGTGCGGACCCGGCTGGCCGGGGCCGGCGGGAGCTGCGGCGGCCGGGGCTGAGCCGAGTGTCAATGCAGGTCCTGAGAACCGGGAAGGGGACAAACCGGTGGCTCCAGGCCGGGTTGGAGTTCCAGGAGGTCGGCAGGACTCTGGAGGTTTTCCCCTTGGCATTGTCCCATTGGCCACAATGGGGGAAGTCAAAAAAGCACCCCCAGCAGATGTATGCAGAGGGGCTGGCGGGTGACGGAGAGCGGGCAGTTGGCAGCTGTGTGGTGGCTGCAGGAGGTGGGCCTGGGCGGCTGCGGAGGGCCCCCAAAGTGCACCTACCAGAAGGGGCCCAAGACCCAGGCTGAGCCTCCGATGTGCCCGGGCAGGACACCCAGGAGGCGGGGAGCAGCCCCCGCTGAGGTCCATGGCATGTGCCAGAGGCGAGTCTTGGAGAAAAAACGACAAAGTCCAAACGCTCCAGGCGCCGGGCAGGGTGGCGGACCCGGCTGGCCGGGCCGGCGGGGGCTGCGGCTGCCGGGGCTGAGCCGAGTGTCAATGCATGTCCTGAGAACCGGGAAGGGGACAAACCGGTGGCTCCAGGCCGGGTTGGAGTTCCGGGGGGTCGGCCTGACTCTGGAGGTTTTCCCCCTGGCTTTTCCCCATAGGCCAAAACGGGGGGAGCCAAAAAAGCACCCCCAGCAGATGTATGCAGGAGGGGCTGGGGGGTGACGGAGAGCGGGCTGTTGGCAGCCGTGTGCTGGCTGCAGGGGTGGGCCTGGGCGGCTGCGGAGGGCCCCCTGAGTGCACCTGCCAGCGGTGGCTCAACACCCTGGCTGAGCCTCCGATGTCCCCGGGCAGGACCCCAGGAGGCCGGGCAGAGCCCGCCGCTTGCCCCATTGCCGTTTGACGAAGCTTGCACGGTCAGAAAAGTTTCAAAGTCCCAACGGGGAGAGAGCGTTGACGGCGAGGGGGTGCTGGCTGCTCCAGGGGCCGGGGACAACCCCTGGAGGCTGGGCACGGACTGCGGCAGCCCCCCTTGCAGTCGGACAAAGTTTGAGGAGACAAGCCATGAAAATGACAAAGTCCAAACGCTCCAGGCGCCGGCCAGGGGGGCGGACCCGGCTGGCTGGGCCGGCGGGGGCTGCGGCTGCCGGGGCTGAGCCGAGTGTCAATGCAGGTCCTGAGAACCGGGAAGGGGACAAACCGGCGGCTCCAGGCCGAGCTCGAGTTCCAGAAGGTCGGCCTGACTCTGGAGGTTTTCCCCCTGGCTTTTCCCCATAGGCCAAAATGGGGGAAGTCAAAAAAGCACCCCCAGCAGATGTATGCAGAGGGGCTGGGGGGTGATGGGGAGCGGGTGTTTGGCAGCAGTGTGCTGGCTGAAGAGGTGTGCCTGGGCGGCTGCGGAGGGCCCCCTGAGTGCACCTGCCAGCGGTGGCTCAAAACCCTGGCTGAGCCTCCGATGTCCCCGGGCAGGACCCCAGCAGGCCGGGCACAGACCGCAGCCTGCCCCCCTTGCCGTTTGATGAAGCTTGCACGGTCAGAAAAGTTTCAAAGTCCCAACGGGGAGAGAGTGTTGACGCCGAGGGGGTGCTGGCTGCTCCGGTGGCAACCCCTGGAGGCTGGGCACAGACTGCGGCAGCCCCCCTTGCAGTCGAACAAAGTTTGAGGAGACAAGTCATGAAAATGACAAAGTCCAAACTGCTCCAGGCGCCGGCCAGGGGGGGCGGACCCGGCTGGCCGGGCCGGCGGGAGCTGCGGCTGACGGGGTTGAGCCGAGTGTCGATGCATGTCACGAGAACCGGCATGAGGGTAAACCTGGCCGCTCCGGGCCGAGGCACGGTTCCAGGAGGGCGGAAGGAGCGGGCCTGTTTCCCCTGATAGCGCCGACGGCGGTAAAATAAGGCCTCGCAAAACGTCAGCACGAACACCTTGTCGGGGTATAAGGGAACGAGCGGTGTGCGGTCTTTGACAAAGTGACAGTGTGTCTCAAAAAAAGCACCCCCGGCAGATGTGCGCGGACGGGGCTGGCTGGTGACGGAGAGCGGGCTGTTGGCAGCGGTGTGCCGGCTGCAGGGGTGGCCCGGGGCGGCTGCGGAGGGCCCCCTGAGAGCACCTACCAGTAGTTGCTCAACACCCTGGCTGAGCCTCCGATGTCCCCGGGCAGGACCCCAGGAGGCCGGGCACAGACCGCCGGTTGCCCCCCCCATTGCCGTTTGATGAAGCTTGCACGGTCAGAAAAGTTTCAAAGTCCCAACGGGGAGAGAGTGCTGACGGTGAGGGGGTGCTGGCTGCTCCAGGGGCCGGGAGGGAAGCCCTGGAGGTGGGCCTGGGGGTGTGGAGGGGCCCCCTGAGAGCACCTACCAGCAGTTGCTGAAGACCCTGCCTGAGCCTCCGATATCCCCGGGCAGGACCCCAGGAGGCCGGGCACAGACCGCAGCCTGCCCCCTTGCCGTTTGATGAAGCTTGCACGGTCAGAAAAGTTTCAAAGTCCCGACGGGGAGAGAGTGTTGACGGCGAGGGGGTGCTGGCTGCTCCAGGGGCCGGGGGGGGGAACCCCTGGAGGCTGGGCACGGACCGCGGCAGCCCCCCTTGCAGTAGAACAAAGTTTGAGGAGACAAGTCATGAAAATGACAAAGTCCAAACTGCTCCAGGCGCCGGCCAGGGGGGCGGACCCGGCTGGCCTGGCCGGCGGGTGCTGCGGCTGCCGGGGCTGAGCCGAGTGTCGATGCATCTCCTGAGAACCGGGAAGGGGACAGACCAGTAGCTCCAGGCCGAGCTGGAGTTCCAGGAGGTCGGCCTGACTCTGGAGGTTTTCCCCCTGGCTTTTCCCCATAGGCCAAAACGGGGGGAGGCAAAAAAGCACCCCCAGCAGATGTATGCAGAGGGGCTGGGGGGTGATGGAGAGCGGGCTGTTGGCAGCTGTGTGGTGGCTGCAGGGGTGGCCCTGGGCGGCTGAAGAGGGCCCCCTGAGTGCACCTACCAGCAGTAGCTCAAGACCCTGCCTGAGCCTCCGATGTCCCCGGGCAGGACCCCAGGAGGCCGGGCACAGACCGCAGCCTGCCCCCTTGCCGTTTGATGAAGCTTGCACGGTCAGAAAAAGTTTCAAAGTCCCAACGGGGAGAGAGTGTTGACGGCGAGGGGGCGCTGGCTGCTCCAGGGGCCCGGGGCAGCCCCTGGAGGCTGGGCACGGACCGCGGCCGCCCCCCTTGCAGTCGAACAAAGTTTGAGGAGACAAGTCATGAAAATGACAAAGTCCAAACGCTCCAGGCGTGCCGGCCAGGGGTGCGGACCCGGCCGGCCGGGCCGGCGGGGGCTGCGGCTGCCGGGGCTGAGCCGAGTGTCAATGCATGTCCTGAGAACCGGGAAGGGGACAGACCGGTGGCTCTGGGCCGAGCTGGAGTTCCAGGATGTCGGCCTGACTCTGGAGGTTTTCCCCCTGGCTTTTCCCCATAGGCCAAAATGGGGGAAGTCAAAAAAGCACCTCCAGCAGATGTATGCAGAGGGGCTGGCGGGTGACGGAGAGTGGTCTGTTGGCAGCAGTGTGCTGGCTGCATAGGTGTGCATGGGCGTCTGCGTAGGGCCCCCTGAGTGCACCTGCCAGTGGTGGCTGAAAACCCAGGCTGAGCCTCCGATGTGCCCGGGCAGGACCCCAGGAGGCCGGGCACAGACCGCAGCCTGCCCCCTTGCCGTTTGATGAAGCTTGCACGGTCAGAAAAGTTTCAAAGTCCCAACGGGGAGAGAGTGCTGACGGTGAGGGGGGTGCCGGCAGCTCCAGGGGCCGGGGGCAACCCCTGGAGGCTGGGCACGGACTGCGGCAGCCCCCCTGGCAGTCGAACAAGGTTTGAGGAGACAAGTCATGAAAATGACAAAGTCCAAACGCTCCAGGCGTGCCGGCCAGGGGAGCGGACCCGGCCGGCCGGGGCGGCGGGAGCTGCAGCTGCCGGGGCGGAGCCGAGTGTCAACGCAGGTGGTGAGATCCGGTATGAGGGTAATCCTGGTCGCTCCGGGCCGAGCCACGGTTCCAGGAGGGCGGAAGGAGCGCGCCTGTTTCACCTGATAGCGCCGACGGCGGTAAAATAAGGCCTCGCAAAACGTCACCACGAACACCTTGTCGGGGTATAAGGGAACGAGCGGTGTGTGGTCCTTGACAAAGTGACAGTATTTCTCAAAAAAGCACCCCCGGCAGATGTGCGCGGACGGGGCTGGCTGGTGATGGAGAGCGGGCTGTTGGCAGCAGTGCGCTGGCTGCAGGGGTGGCCCAGGGCGGCTGCGGAGGGCCCCCAAAGCGCACCTACCGGTGGTGGCTGAAAACCCAGGCTGAGCCTCCGATGTGCCCCGGGCAGGAACCCAGGAGGCCGGGCACAGACCACAGCTTGCCCCCTTGCCGTCCGATGAAGCTTGCACGGTCAGAAAAAGTTTCAAAGTCCCCACGGAGAGAGAGTGTTGAGGGCGAGGGGGAGCTGGCTGCTCCAGGGGCCGGGGGCAACCCCTGGAGGCTGGGCACACCCCCTTGCAGTCGAACAAAGTTCGAGGAGACAAGTCATGAAAATGACAAAGTCCAAACGCTCCAGGCGCCGGCCAGGGGGGCGGACCCGGCTGGCCGGGCTGGCGGGGGCTGCGGCTGCCGGGGCTGAGCCGAGTGTCGATGCATGTCCTGAGAACCGGGAAGGGGACAAACCAGTAGCTCCAGGCCGAGCTGGAGTTCCAGGAGGTCGGCCTGACTCTGGAGGTTTTCCCCCTGGCTTTTCCCATTGGCCAAAATGGGGGAAGTCAAAAAAGCACCCCCGGCAGATGTATGCAGAGGGGCTGGCTGGTGATGGGGAGCGGGCTGTTGGCAGCGGTGTGCTGGCTGCAGAGGTGTGCATGGGCGGCTGCGGAGGGCCCCCCGAGTGCACCTGCCCGTGGTGGCTGAAAACCCAGGCTGAGCCTCCGATGTGCCCGGGCAGGACCCCAGGAGGCCGGGCACAGAACGCCGGTTGCCCCCTTGCCGTTTGATGAAGCTTGCACGGTCAGAAAAGTTTCAAAGTCCCAACGGGGAGAGAGTGCTGACGGTGAGGGGGGTGCTGGCTGCTCCAGGGGCCGGGAGGGAGGCCCTGGAGGTGGGCCTGGGGGTGTGGCGGGGCCCCCTGAGAGCACCTACCAGCAGTTGCTCAAGACCCTGCCTGAGCCTCCGGTGTTGCAGGGCAGGACACCCATTGGCGGGGAAAAGCAGGTGGCAGCCCCTGCTGAAGTCCTTGGCAGAGATGAGTCTTTGAAAAAAATGACAAAGTCCAAACTGCTCCAGGCGCCGGTCAGGGGGGCGGACCCGGCTGGCCGGGCCGACGGGAGCTGCGGCGGCTGGGGAAGAGCCGAGTGTCAAGGCATGTCCTGAGAACCGGGAAGGGGGCAAACCAGTAGCTCCAGGCCGGGCTAGGGTTCCAGGAGGTCGGCCTGACTCTGGAGGTTTTCCCCCTGGCTTTTCCCCATAGGCCAACATGGGGGAAGTCAAAAAAGCACCCCCGGCAGATGTATGCAGAGGGGCTGGGGGGTGACGGGGAGCGGGCTGTTGGCAGCAGTGTGCTGGCTGCAGAGGGCCCCCGAGGTGCTGCACCTACCAGTAGTTGCTCAAGACCCCCCATGACCCTCCGGTGTTGCAGGTCAGGACACCCATTGGCGGGGAACAGCAGGTGGCAGCCCCTGCTGAAGTCGTTGGCAGGGATGAGTCTTTGAAAAAACGACAAAGTCCAAACGCTCCAGGCGTGCCGGCCAGGGTGGCGGACCCGGCTGGCTGGGCCGGCGGGAGCTGCGGCTGCCGGGGCTGAGCCGAGTGTCGATGTATGTCGTGAGAACCGGTATGAGGGTAATCCTGGTCGCTCCGGGCCGAGGCACGGTTCCAGGAGGGCGGAAGGAGCGGGCCCGTTTCCCCTGATAGCGCCGACGGCGGTAAATTAGGGCCTCGCAAAACGTCAGGACGAACACCTTTTTTGCATATAAGGGAACGAGCGGTGTGCGGTCCTTGACAAAGTGACTATTTCTCAATGTGCTGAGGAGTGGGGACCGCTCAAAGTCAAAGCACCGCGGCCGCCCCTCTGCCACCTCCCTGGGAGCAGAGTCATCGAGCGCGAGTGTCCCCACTCCGCCTGTCCAGGCCGCGGGGCCGACAGGCTGGCTGGCTGCCCGGGCAGACCCCGCTCTCCGAGCGGCCGGGCCCCAACGTTCGAGAGGTGTAGGAAGCCACCTTGGGGGTGCTGCGGAGGCCCCCCTGACACCGCCTCCAAGCCCTTGCTGAGAGCCCTGTCCTAGCTGCCTGCGCGGGCAGGCGGGACCCCCCAGTAGGCCGTGCACAGCCCGCGGCAGCCACTGCTGAAGCCCAGGGCAGTTGGCAGAGATGAGTCTTTGAGGAAAAACGACAAAGTCCAAACGCTCCAGGCGCCGGCCAGGGGTGCGGACCCGGCTGGACGGGCCGGCGGGAGCTGCGGCGGCTTGGGAAGAGCCGAGTGTCAATGCATGTCCTGAGAACCGGAAAGGGGACAAACTAGTAGCTCCAGGCCGGGATGGAGTTCCAGGAGGTGGGCCTGACTCCGGAGGTTTTCCCCTTGGCATTTTCCCATTGGCCACAATGGGGGAAGTCAAAAAAGCACCCCCAGCAGATGTATGCAGAGGGGCTGGCTGGTGATGGGGAGCGGGCTGTTGGCAGCGGTGTGCTGGCTGCAGAGGTGTGCATGGGCGGCTGCGGAGGGCCCCCCGAGTGCACCTGCCCGTGGTGGCTGAAAACCCAGGCTGAGCCTCCGATGTGCCCGGGCAGGACCCCAGGAGGCCGGGCACAGAACGCCGGTTGCCCCCTTGCCGTTTGATGAAGCTTGCACGGTCAGAAAAGTTTCAAAGTCCCAACGGGGAGAGAGTGCTGACGGTGAGGGGGGTGCTGGCTGCTCCAGGGGCCGGGAGGGAGGCCCTGGAGGTGGGCCTGGGGGTGTGGCGGGGCCCCCTGAGAGCACCTACCAGCAGTTGCTCAAGACCCTGCCTGAGCCTCCGGTGTTGCAGGGCAGGACACCCATTGGCGGGGAAAAGCAGGTGGCAGCCCCTGCTGAAGTCCTTGGCAGAGATGAGTCTTTGAAAAAAATGACAAAGTCCAAACTGCTCCAGGCGCCGGTCAGGGGGGCGGACCCGGCTGGCCGGGCCGACGGGAGCTGCGGCGGCTGGGGAAGAGCCGAGTGTCAAGGCATGTCCTGAGAACCGGGAAGGGGGCAAACCAGTAGCTCCAGGCCGGGCTAGGGTTCCAGGAGGTCGGCCTGACTCTGGAGGTTTTCCCCCTGGCTTTTCCCCATAGGCCAACATGGGGGAAGTCAAAAAAGCACCCCCGGCAGATGTATGCAGAGGGGCTGGGGGGTGACGGGGAGCGGGCTGTTGGCAGCAGTGTGCTGGCTGCAGAGGGCCCCCGAGGTGCTGCACCTACCAGTAGTTGCTCAAGACCCCCCATGACCCTCCGGTGTTGCAGGTCAGGACACCCATTGGCGGGGAACAGCAGGTGGCAGCCCCTGCTGAAGTCGTTGGCAGGGATGAGTCTTTGAAAAAACGACAAAGTCCAAACGCTCCAGGCGTGCCGGCCAGGGTGGCGGACCCGGCTGGCTGGGCCGGCGGGAGCTGCGGCTGCCGGGGCTGAGCCGAGTGTCGATGTATGTCGTGAGAACCGGTATGAGGGTAATCCTGGTCGCTCCGGGCCGAGGCACGGTTCCAGGAGGGCGGAAGGAGCGGGCCCGTTTCCCCTGATAGCGCCGACGGCGGTAAATTAGGGCCTCGCAAAACGTCAGGACGAACACCTTTTTTGCATATAAGGGAACGAGCGGTGTGCGGTCCTTGACAAAGTGACTATTTCTCAATGTGCTGAGGAGTGGGGACCGCTCAAAGTCAAAGCACCGCGGCCGCCCCTCTGCCACCTCCCTGGGAGCAGAGTCATCGAGCGCGAGTGTCCCCACTCCGCCTGTCCAGGCCGCGGGGCCGACAGGCTGGCTGGCTGCCCGGGCAGACCCCGCTCTCCGAGCGGCCGGGCCCCAACGTTCGAGAGGTGTAGGAAGCCACCTTGGGGGTGCTGCGGAGGCCCCCCTGACACCGCCTCCAAGCCCTTGCTGAGAGCCCTGTCCTAGCTGCCTGCGCGGGCAGGCGGGACCCCCCAGTAGGCCGTGCACAGCCCGCGGCAGCCACTGCTGAAGCCCAGGGCAGTTGGCAGAGATGAGTCTTTGAGGAAAAACGACAAAGTCCAAACGCTCCAGGCGCCGGCCAGGGGTGCGGACCCGGCTGGACGGGCCGGCGGGAGCTGCGGCGGCTTGGGAAGAGCCGAGTGTCAATGCATGTCCTGAGAACCGGAAAGGGGACAAACTAGTAGCTCCAGGCCGGGATGGAGTTCCAGGAGGTGGGCCTGACTCCGGAGGTTTTCCCCTTGGCATTTTCCCATTGGCCACAATGGGGGAAGTCAAAAAAGCACCCCCAGCAGATGTATGCAGAGGGGCTGGCTGGTGATGGGGAGCGGGCTGTTGGCAGCGGTGTGCTGGCTGCAGAGGTGTGCATGGGCGGCTGCGGAGGGCCCCCTGAGTGCACCTGCCCGTGGTGGCTGAAAACCCAGGCTGAGCCTCCGATGTGCCCGGGCAGGACCCCAGGAGGCCGGGCACAGAACGCCGGTTGCCCCCTTGCCGTTTGACGAAGCTTGCACGGTCAGAAAAGTTTCAAAGTCCCAATGGGGAGAGAGTGGTGACGGCGAGGGGGTGCTGGCTGCTCCAGGGGCCGGGGGCAACCCCTGGAGGCTGGGCACGGACCGCGGCCGCCCCCCTTGCAGTCGGACAATGTCTGAGGAGACAAGTCATGAAAATGACAAAGTCCAAACGCTCCAGGCGTGCCGGCCAGGGGTGCGGACCCGGCTGGCCGGGCCGGCGGGGGCTGCAGCTGCCGGTGCTGAGCCGAGTGTCAGTGCAGGTCCTGAGAACCGGGAAGGGGACAAACCGGTGGCTCCAGGCCGAGCTCTAGTTCCAGGAGGTCGGCCTGACTCTGGAGGTTTTCCCCTTGGCTTTTCCCCATAGGCCAAAAGGGGGGAAGTCAAAAAAGCACCCCCGCCAGATGTATGCAGAAGGGGCTGGCTGGTGATGGGGAGCGGGCTGTTGGCAGCGGTGTGCTGGCTGCAGAGGTGTGCATGGGCGGCTGCGGAGGGCCCCCTGAGTGCACCTGCCCGTGGTGGCTGAAAACCCAGGCTGAGCCTCCGATGTGCCCGGGCAGGACCCCAGGAGGCCGGGCACAGAACGCCGGTTGCCCCCTTGCCGTTTGACGAAGCTTGCACGGTCAGAAAAGTTTCACAGTCCCAACGGGGAGAGAGTGCTGACGGTGAGGGGGTGCTGGCTGCTCCAGGGGCCGGGAGGGAGGCCCTGGATGTGGGCCTGGGGGTGTGGAGGGGCCCCCTGAGAGCACCTACCAGCAGTTGCTCAAGACCCTGCCTGAGCCTCCGGTGTTGCAGGGTAGGACACCCATTGGCGGGGAACAGCAGGTGGCAGCCCCTGCTGAAGTCCTTGGCAGTTGGCAGAGATGAGTCTTGGAGAAAAAAAACGACAAAGTCCAAACTGCTCCGGGCGCCGGTCAGGGGGGCGGACCCGGCTGGCCGGGCCGAGGGGAGCTGCGGCGGCTGGGGAAGAGCCGAGTGTCAAGGCATGTCCTGAGAACCGGGAAGGGGGCAAACCAGTAGCTCCAGGCCGAGCTGGAGTTCCAGGAGGTTGGCCTGACTCTGGAGGTTTTCCCCCTGGCTTTTCCCCATAGGCCAAAATGGGGGAAGTCAAAAAAGCACCCCCGCCAGATGTATGCAGAAGGGGCTGGCTGGTGATGGGGAGCGGGCTGTTGGCAGCAGTGTGCTGGCTGCAGAGGGCCCCCGAGGTGCTGCACCTACCAGTAGTTGCTCAAGACCCCCCCTGACCCTCCGGTGTTGCAGGGCAGGACACCCAGGAGGCGGGGAACAGCCGTGGCAGCCCCTGCTGAATCCCACGGCAGTTGGCAGAGATGAGTCTTTGAGAAAAACGACAAAGTCCAAACGCTCCAGGCGCCGGCCACGGAGGGCGGACCCGGCTGGCCGGGCCGGCGGGAGCTGCGGCGGCTGGGGCTGAGCCGAGTGTCGATGCTTGTCGTGAGAACCGGTATGAGGGTAATCCTGGGCCCTCGGGGCCGAGGCACGGTTCCAGGAAGGCGGAAGGAGCGGGCCTGTTCCCCCTGATAGCGCCGACGGCGGTAAATTAAGGCCTCGCAAAACGTCAGGACGAACACCTTTTTTGCATATAAGGGAACGAGCGGTGTGCGGTCTTTGACAAAGTGACTATTTCTCAGAGTGCTGGGAAGGGAGTGGGGGCCGCTCAAAGTCAAAGCACCGCGGCCGCCCCTCTGCCACCTCCCTGGGAGCAGAGTCATCGAGCGCGAGTGTCCCCACTCCGCCTGTCCAGGCCGCGGGGCCGACAGGCCGGCTGGCTGCCCGGGTAGACCCCGCTCTCCGAGCGGCCGGGCGCCACGTTCAAGAGGTGTACGAAGCCACCTGTGGGGGGTCTGCGGAGGCCCCCCTGAGAGCGCTGATAACCCTGTCCTAGCTGCCTGCGCGGGCAGGCGGGACTCCCCCAGGAGGCCGTGCACAGCCCGCGGCAGCCACTGCTGAAGCCCAGGGCAGTTGGCAGAGATGAGTCTTTGAAAAAACGACAAAGTCCAAACGCTCCAGGCGCCGGCCACGGGGGGCGGACCCGGCTGGCCGGGCCGGCGGGAGCTGCGGCTGCCGGGGCTGAGCCGAGTGTCAATGCATGTCGTGAGAACCGGTATGAGGGTAATCCTGGTCGCTCCGGGCCGAGGCACGGTTCCAGGAGGGCGGAAGGAGCGGGCCCGTTTCCCCTGATAGCGCCGACGGCGGTAAATTAGGGCCTCGCAAAACGTCAGGACGAACACCTTTTTTGCATATAAGGGAACGAGCGGTGTGCGGTCTTTGACAAAGTGACTATTTCTCAATGTGCGGAGTGGGGACCGCTCAAAGTCAAAGCACCGCGGCCGCCCCTCTGCCACCTCCCTGGGAGCAGAGTCATCGAGCGCGAGGGTCCCCACTCCGCCTGTGCAGGCCGCGGGGCCGACAGGCTGGCTGGCTGCCCGGGCGACCCCCCTCCGAGATGCCGGGCCGGGGCAGACTGTGCAAACGCGCGCGGGCGTGTTTTCTTCCCCTGGGGTGGAGCCCTTCCACCCCACGCCGTCCGAGGCCCGTTGGCCTCGGGCGGCCTGCCTCCGAGAGTGGGAGAGAGACGGAGGACGGCGGCCCGCGGCGGCGCGAGGCGTCCCCGTTGCTCCACCACGACTGCCAGCCGGTCGATCCTACCGGTAGCCTGGGCTTGTCTCCGCTCCGCCTGTCCAGGCCGCGGGGCCCACAGGCGGCTTGCCTGGGAAGACCCCGCTCTCACCGAGCGGCCGGGCGCCACGTTCAAGAGGTGTACGAAGCCACCTGTGGGGGGTCTGCGGAGGCCCCCCTGAGAGCGCTGATAACCCTGTCCTAGCTGCCTGCGCGGGCAGGCGGGACCCCCAAGAGGCCGGGCACAGCCCGCGGCAGCCCCCGCCGAAGTCCACGGCAGTTGGCAGAGACGAGTCTTGGAGAGAAAACGACAAAGTCCAGACGCTCCAGGCGCCGGCCAGGGGTGCGGACCCGGCTGGCCGGGCCGGCGGGAGCTGCGGCTGCCGGGGCCGAGCCGAGTGTCGACGCATGTCGTGAGAACCGGTATGAGGGTAATCCTGGGCCCTCGGGGCCGAGCTACGGTTCCATGAAGGCGGAAGGAGCGGGCCTGTTTCCCCTGATAGCGCCGACGACGGTAAAATAAGGGCTCGCAAAACGTCAGGACGAACACCTTTTTTGCATATAAGGGAACGAGCGGTGTGCGGTCTTTGACAAAGTGACTATTTCTCAGAGTGCTGGAGTGGGGACCGCTCAAAGTCAAAGCACCGCGGCCGCCCCTCTGCCACCTCCCTGGGAGCAGAGTCATAGAGCGCAAGTGTCCCCACTCCGCCTGTGCAGGCCGCGGGGCCAACAGGCTGGCTGGCTGGCTGCCCGGGCGACCCCCCTCCGAGATGCCGGGCTGAGGCGTAGGCAGCCGCCTCCATCACCACCACCCAAGGCGAGAGAGTGGGTCAACGGGAGAGCCGTCGCGGCCGGGGGACCCTCGCCGCGCCCATGTCCGGGGAAGGACCACAAGGGCCCTGCTCCCCGGCGCCCCGGCGAGCGGGTTCACCCTCGGCGCGTACGGCTCTCGAGGATGGGGAAGGGACGCGCGTGGGCGTCCCTCCCGTCCCCCGCGGAAGAAGGCGAGCGACTCTGCGCGTCGGGACACCCCGCGGAGCCCCCTGCGGGGGGAGTACTCCGGGGGAGAAGCGTGGCGCAGGGGGTGCAGCCCTTTCCCAGGCCACCGTGCGACGGCGTCGGTGGGGCCGACGCCGAGAGAGAGAACGATCCGGGCTCTCCCGCCTCAGGGCGGCCGAGAGCGGGGCCACGGGCCCCACGTTTGGTGACGGTTTTCCCGAAAGCGAAGGACCCCCGCCTGTCCCCTCGGGCTCCGGCCGATGCGGGCGGTCCAGGGCGGGGATAGGGGACGGCGGCCTGCGGACGACGCGCTTTATCCCCAGAAGGAGCGAGGCATGAGGGGGTGTTCCACCCCCGCCGGCCGGTCTCGCTCCTTCTCCGGGCTACGCCTCGGCGGAGTAAAGACCCCCGGGTCAACGCTCCCGCGTCCGGGTGCCGCCGCGCGTCCCCTTCCCGCGGGGGGTGGATCCCTTCCACCCCTGGCCGTCCGAGGCCCGTGCGCCTCGGGCGGCCTCCCTTCCGAGAGAGGGAGAGAGAGACGGAGGACGGTGGTCCGCGACGGCGCGAGACGTCCAAGTTGTGTTCCCCACGGCGGCTACCCGGTCGATCCCGCCCGCCGGTAGCCTTGGCTTGCCCCCACTCCGCCTGTCCAGGCCGCGTGGCCGACAGGCTGTTTGCCCGGGTAGACCCTGCTCTCACCGAGCGGCCGGGCCCCAACGTTCAAGAGGTGTACGGAAGCCACCTTGGGGTGGAGCCCTTCCACCCCTGGCCGTCCGAGGCCCGTGCGCCTCGGGCGGCCTCCCTTCCGAGAGAGGGAGAGAGAGACGGAGGACGGTGGTCCGCGACGGCGCGAGACGTCCAAGTTGTGTTCCCCACGGCGGCTACCCGGTCGATCCCGCCCGCCGGTAGCCTTGGCTTGCCCCCGCTCCGCCTGTCCAGGCCGCGTGGCCGACGGGCTGTTTGCCCGGGTAGACCCCGCTCTCACCGAGCGGCCGGGCCCCAACGTTCAAGAGGTGTACGGAAGCCACCTTGGGGTGGAGCCCTTCCACCCCTGGCCGTCCGAGGCCCGTGCGCCTCGGGCGGCCTCCCTTCCGAGAGAGGGAGAGAGAGACGGAGGACGGTGGTCCGCGACGGCGCGAGACGTCCAAGTTGTGTTCCCCACGGCGGCTACCCGGTCGATCCCGCCCGCCGGTAGCCTTGGCTTGTCCCCGCTCCGCCTGTCCAGGCCGCGGGGCCGACGGGCTGTCTTCCCGGGTAGACCCCGCTCTCACCGAGCGGCCGGGCCCCAACGTTCAAGAGGTGTACGGAAGCCACCTTGGGGTGGAGCCCTTCCACCCCTGGCCGTCCGAGGCCCGTGCGCCTCGGGCGGCCTCCCTTCCGAGAGAGGGAGAGAGAGACGGAGGACGGTGGTCCGCGACGGCGCGAGACGTCCAAGTTGTGTTCCCCACGGCGGCTACCCGGTCGATCCCGCCCGCCGGTAGCCTTGGCTTGCCCCCACTCCGCCTGTCCAGGCCGCGTGGCCGACAGGCTGTTTGCCCGGGTAGACCCTGCTCTCACCGAGCGGCCGGGCCCCAACGTTCAAGAGGTGTACGGAAGCCACCTTGGGGTGGAGCCCTTCCACCCCTGGCCGTCCGAGGCCCGTGCGCCTCGGGCGGCCTCCCTTCCGAGAGAGGGAGAGAGAGACGGAGGACGGTGGTCCGCGACGGCGCGAGACGTCCAAGTTGTGTTCCCCACGGCGGCTACCCGGTCGATCCCGCCCGCCGGTAGCCTTGGCTTGCCCCCACTCCGCCTGTCCAGGCCGCGTGGCCGACAGGCTGTTTGCCCGGGTAGACCCTGCTCTCACCGAGCGGCCGGGCCCCAACGTTCAAGAGGTGTACGGAAGCCACCTTGGGGTGGAGCCCTTCCACCCCTGGCCGTCCGAGGCCCGTGCGCCTCGGGCGGCCTCCCTTCCGAGAGAGGGAGAGAGAGACGGAGGACGGTGGTCCGCGACGGCGCGAGACGTCCAAGTTGTGTTCCCCACGGCGGCTACCCGGTCGATCCCGCCCGCCGGTAGCCTTGGCTTGCCCCCGCTCCGCCTGTCCAGGCCGCGTGGCCGACGGGCTGTTTGCCCGGGTAGACCCCGCTCTCACCGAGCGGCCGGGCCCCAACGTTCAAGAGGTGTACGGAAGCCACCTTGGGGTGGAGCCCTTCCACCCCTGGCCGTCCGAGGCCCGTGCGCCTCGGGCGGCCTCCCTTCCGAGAGAGGGAGAGAGAGACGGAGGACGGTGGTCCGCGACGGCGCGAGACGTCCAAGTTGTGTTCCCCACGGCGGCTACCCGGTCGATCCCGCCCGCCGGTAGCCTTGGCTTGTCCCCGCTCCGCCTGTCCAGGCCGCGGGGCCGACGGGCTGTCTTCCCGGGTAGACCCCGCTCTCACCGAGCGGCCGGGCCCCAACGTTCAAGAGGTGTACGGAAGCCACCTTGGGGTGGAGCCCTTCCACCCCTGGCCGTCCGAGGCCCGTGCGCCTCGGGCGGCCTCCCTTCCGAGAGAGGGAGAGAGAGACGGAGGACGGTGGTCCGCGACGGCGCGAGACGTCCAAGTTGTGTTCCCCACGGCGGCTACCCGGTCGATCCCGCCCGCCGGTAGCCTTGGCTTGCCCCCACTCCGCCTGTCCAGGCCGCGTGGCCGACAGGCTGTTTGCCCGGGTAGACCCTGCTCTCACCGAGCGGCCGGGCCCCAACGTTCAAGAGGTGTACGGAAGCCACCTTGGGGTGGAGCCCTTCCACCCCTGGCCGTCCGAGGCCCGTGCGCCTCGGGCGGCCTCCCTTCCGAGAGAGGGAGAGAGAGACGGAGGACGGTGGTCCGCGACGGCGCGAGACGTCCAAGTTGTGTTCCCCACGGCGGCTACCCGGTCGATCCCGCCCGCCGGTAGCCTTGGCTTGCCCCCGCTCCGCCTGTCCAGGCCGCGGGGCCGACGGGCTGTTTGCCCGGGTAGACCCTGCTCTCACCGAGCGGCCGGGCCCCAACGTTCAAGAGGTGTACGGAAGCCACCTTGGGGTGGAGCCCTTCCACCCCTGGCCGTCCGAGGCCCGTGCGCCTCGGGCGGCCTCCCTTCCGAGAGAGGGAGAGAGAGACGGAGGACGGTGGTCCGCGACGGCGCGAGACGTCCAAGTTGTGTTCCCCACGGCGGCTACCCGGTCGATCCCGCCCGCCGGTAGCCTTGGCTTGTCCCCGCTCCGCCTGTCCAGGCCGCGGGGCCGACGGGCTGTCTGCCCGGGTAGACCCCGCTCTCCGAGCGGCCGGGCCCCAACGTTCAAGAGGTGTACGGAAGCCACCTTGGGGGGGCTGCGGTGCCCCCCTCCCCGAGAGTGCCTCCCAGGCCGAGGGAGCCCGGCGGTCGAGTGTCGTAGGAAAGCGCGTGCCACGGCTGTGTCGGTCACAGGGGCCAGAGGTAGTTTGGGCAACGGCTTAGATCCGTATGAAGCTCATCCTTTCCGGCCTGTTCTGGCGGCGGCTAGGCGTGCGCGCACGGCACGACGCCCCTGGCTCCAGCGATGCGACGGCGCCCCGCACCCCACTCTCCGGGCCGAGCAGAGTGGCCGCTCTCGCTCCTTGGAGCAGAGCCCCCGAGTGCAAGTGTCCCCGCTCCGCCTGTCCAGGCCGCGGGGCCGACAGGCTGTCTGCCCGGGTAGACCCCGCTCTCCGAGCGGCCGGGCGCCACGTTCAAGAGGTGTACGAAGCCACCTTGGGGGGCTGCGGTGCCCCCCGCCCCGAGAGTGCCTCCCAGGCCGAGGGGAGCCTGGCGGTCGAGTGTCGTAGGAAAGCGCGTGCGCGGCTGTGTCGGTCACACGGGCCAGAGTTAGTTTGGGCAACGGCTTAGATCCGTATGCAGCTCAACCTTTCCGGCCTGTTCTGGCGGCGGCTAGGCGCGCGCGAACGTCACGACGCCCCTGGTTCCAGCGAGGCGACGGCGCCCCGCACCCCGCTCTCCGGGCCGTGCAGAGCGGCCGCTCTCGCTCCTTGGAGCAGAGCCCCCGAGCGCAAGAGTCCCCGCTCCGCCTGTCCAGGCCGCGGGGCCGACAGGCTGTCTGCCCGGGTAGACCCCGCTCTCCGAGCGGCCGGGCCCCAACGTTCAAGAGGTGTACGGAAGCCACCTTGGGGGGCTGCGGTGCCCCCCGCCCCGAGAGTGCCTCCCAGGCCGAGGGAGCCCGGCGGTCGAGTGTCGTAGGAAAGCGCGTGCGCGGCTGTGTCGGTCACACGGGCCAGAGTTAGTTTGGGCAACGGCTTAGATCCGTATGCAGCTCAACCTTTCCGGCCTGTTCTGGCGGCGGCTAGGCGTGCGCGCACGGCACGACGCCCCTGGCTCCAGCGATGCGACGGCGCCCCGCACCCCACTCTCCGGGCCGAGCAGAGTGGCCGCTCTCGCTCCTTGGAGCAGAGCCCCCGAGCGCAAGTGTCCCCGCTCCGCCTGTCCAGGCCGCGGGGCCAACAGGCTGTCTGCCCGGGTAGACCCCGCTCTCCGAGCGGCCGGGCGCCACGTTCAAGAGGTGTACGAAGCCACCTTGGGGGGCTGCGGTGCCCCCCGCCCCGAGAGTGCCTCCCAGGCCGAGGGAGCCCGGCGGTCGAGTGTCGTAGGAAAGCGCGCGCGCGGCTGTGTCACACGGGCCAGAGTTAGTTTGGGCAACGGCTTAGATCCGTATGCAGCTCAACCTTTCTGGCCTGTTCTGGCGGCGGCTAGGCGCGCGCGAACGTCACGACGCCCCTGGTTCCAGCGAGGCGACGGCGCCCCGCACACAACTCTCCGGGCCGAGCAGAGCCCCCGAGCGCAAGAGTACCTG
>NW_027102434.1:70000-90805 GCF_035609145.1 Eleutherodactylus coqui
GGGCACGGGCCTGCCGGTTTTCCCCTCGGGGTTTGCTTATGTGCCGAAGCGGGGGAAGTCAAAAAAAAAATAAAAAAAAGCAACTCCGCCAAAGAGACGGGTAGCCAAACGGAGGCGAGGGCAGAGGTCGCCTCGCGTAGGGATGTTGGAGGTTTGGCTAAGTGCGGAGCCCGGTGTGTGGTGGAAAGGGGCTGACCCGGCTGGCCGGGGCCGGCGGGAGCTGCGGCTGCCGGGGCTGAGCCGAGTGTCGATGCATGTCGTGAGAACCGGGAAGGGGACAAACCGGTGGCTCCAGGCCGGGTTGGAGTTCCAGGAGGTCGGCCTGACTCTGGAGGTTTTCCCCTTAGCATTTCCCCATAGGCCAAAAGGGGGGAAGTCAAAAAAGCACCCCCGGCAGATGTATGCAGAAGGGGCTGGGGGGTGACGGAGAGCGGGCTGTTGGCAGCTGCGTGGTGGCTGCTGGCAGCCGTGTGCTGGCTGCAGGGGTGGGCCTGGGCGGCTGCCGAGGGCCCCCGTAGTGCACCTACCAGCGGTGGTTGAAGACATTGCCTGAGCCTCCGATGTGCCCGGGCAGGACACCCGGGAGGCGGGGAACAGCCCCCGCTGAAGTCCATGGCATGTGCCAGAATCGAGTCTTGGAGAAAAAGTGACAAAGTCCAAACGCTCCAGGCGCCGGCCAGGGCGGTTGACCCCGGCTGGCCGGGCCGGCGGGAGCTGCGGCTGCCGGGGCTGAGCCGAGTGTCGATGCATGTCGTGAGAACCGGGAAGGGGACAAACCTGTGGCTCCAGGCCGGGTTGGAGTTCCAGGAGGTCGGCCTGACTCTGGACGTTTTCCCCTTAGCATTTCCCCATAGGCCAAAACGGGGGAAGTCAAAAAAGCACCCCCGCCAGATGTATGCAGAGTTGGGCTGGGGGGTGACGGGGAGCGGGCTGTTGGCAGCTGTGTGGTGGCTGCAGGGGTGGGCCTGGGCGGCTGCGGAGGGCGCCTTCAGAGTGCACCTACCAGTAGGGGCTCAAGACCCAGGCTGAGCCTCCGATGTGCCCGGGCAGGACACCCAGGAGGCGGGGAGCAGACACCCCCGCTGAAGCCCACGGCAGTTGGCAGAGATGAGTCTTGGAGAAAAAAAACGACAAAGTCCAAACGCTCCAGGCGCTGGCCAGGGGTGCGGACCGGGCCGGCCGGGCCGGCGGGGGCTGCGGCTGCCGGGGCTGAGCCGAGTGTTGATGCATGTCCTGAGAACCGGGAAGGGGACAGACCGGTGGCTCCAGGCCGGGTTGGAGTTCCAGGAGGTCGGCCTGACTCTGGAGGTTTCCCCCCTGGCTTTTCCCCATAGGCCAAAAGGGGGGAAGTCAAAAAAGCACCCCCGCCAGATGTATGCAGAGTTGGGCTGGGGGGTGACGGGGAGCGGGCTGTTGGCAGCTGTGTGGTGGCTGCTGGCAGCCGTGTGCTGGCTGCAGGGGTGGGCCTGGGCGGCTGCCGAGGGCCCCCGTAGTGCACCTACCAGCAGTAGCTCAAGACCCAGGCTGACCCTCCGATGTGCCCGGGCAGGACACCCAGGAGGCGGGGAGCAGCCCCCGCTGAAGCCCACGTCAGTTGGCAGAGACGGGTCTTTGAGAAAAAATGACAAAGTCCAAACGCTCCAGGCGCTGGCCAGGGATGCGGACCGGGCTGGCCGGGCCGGCGGGGGCTGCGGCTGCCGGGGCTGAGCCGAGTGTTGATGCATGTCGTGAGAACCGGGAAGGGGACAAACCTGTGGCTCCAGGCCGGGTGGGAGTTCCAGGAGGTCGGCCTGACTCTGGAGGTTTTCCCCTTAGCTTTTCCCCATAGGCCAAAAGGGGGGAAGTCAAAAAAGCACCCCCAGCAGATGTATGCAGGAGGGGCTGGGGGGTGACGGAGAGCGGGCTGTTGGCAGCTGTGTGGTGGCTGCTGGCAGCCGTGTGCTGGCTGCAGGGGTGGGCCTGGGCGGCTGCCGAGGGCCCCCGAAGCGCACCTACCAGCAGTAGCTCAAGACCCAGGCTGAGCCTCCGATGTGCCCGGGCAGGACACCCAGGAGGCGGGGAGCAGCCCCCGCTGAAGTCCATGGCATGTGCCAGAGGCGAGTCTTGGAGAAAAAACGACAAAGTCCAAACGCTCCAGGCGTGCAGGCCAGGGGTGCGGACCGGGCTGGCCGGGCCGGCGGGAGCTGCGGCTGCCGGGGCTGAGCCGAGTGTTGATGCATGTCGTGAGAACCGGGAAGGGGACAAACCTGTGGCTCCAGGCCGGGTGGGAGTTCCAGTAGGTCGGCCTGACTCTGGAGGTTTTCCCCTTGGCATTTCCCCATTGGCCAAAACGGGGGAAGTCAAAAAAGCACCCCCGGCAGATGTATGCAGGAGGGGCTGGGGGGTGATGGCGAGCGGGCTGTTGGCAGCTGTGTGGTGGCTGCTGGCAGCCGTGTGCTGGCTGCAAGGGTGGGCCTGGGCGGCTGCGGAGGGCCCCCCCGAGTGCACCTACCAGTAGGGGCTGAAGACCCAGGCTGAGCCTCCGATGTGCCCGGGCAGGACACCCAGGAGGCGGGGAGCAGCCCCCGCTGAAGCCCAGGGCAGTTGGCACAGATGGGTCTTTGAGAAAAAACGACAAAGTCCAAACGCTCCAGGCGCTGGCCAGGGGTGCGGACCCGGCTGGCCGGGCCGGCGGGGGCTGCAGCTGCCGGGGTTGAGCCGAGTGTCAGTGCAGGTCCTGAGAACCGGGAAGGGGACAAACCGGTGGCTCCAGGCCGGGTTGGAGTTCCATGAGGTCGGCCTGACTCTGGAGGTTTTCCCCCTGGCTTTTCCCCATAGGCCAAAAGGGGGGAAGTCAAAAAAGCACCCCCAGCAGATGTATGCAGAGTTGGGCTGGGGGGTGACGGAGAGCGGGCTGTTGGCAGCTGTGTGGTGGCTGCTGGCAGCCGTGTGCTGGCTGCAGGGGTGGGCCTGGGCGGCTGCGGAGGGCCCCCTGAGTGCACCTGCCAGCGGTGGCTCAAGACATTGCCTGAGCCTCCGATGTGCCCGGGCAGGACACCCAGGAGGCGGGGAGCAGCCCCCGCTGAGGTCCATGGCATGTGCCAGAGGTGAGTCTTGGAGAAAAAAAACGACAAAGTCCAAACGCTCCAGGCGCCGGGCAGGGTGGCGGACCCGGCTGGCCGGGCTGGCGGGGGCTGCGGCGGCCGGGGCTGAGCCGAGTGTCGATGCATGTCCTGAGAACCGGGAAGGGGACAAACCGGTGGCTCCAGGCCGGGTTGGAGTTCCATGAGGTCGGCCTGACTCTGGAGGTTTCCCCCCTGGCTTTTCCCCATAGGCCAAAAGGGGGGAAGTCAAAAAAGCACCCCCAGCAGATGTATGCAGAGGGGCTGGTGGGTGATGGATAGTGGGCTGTTGGCAGCTGTGTGGTGGCTGCTGGCAGCCGTGTGCTGGCTGCAGGGGTGGGCCTGGGCGGCTGCGGAGGGCCCCCGTAGTGCACCTACCAGTAGGGGGCTCGAGACCCAGGCTGAGCCTCCGATGTGCCCGGGCAGGACACCCAGGAGGCGGGGAGCAGCCCCCGCTGAGGTCCATGGCATGTGCCAGAGGTGAGTCTTGGAGAAAAAAAACGACAAAGTCCAAACGCTCCAGGCGCCGGGCAGGGTGGCGGACCCGGCTGGCCGGGCTGGCGGGGGCTGCGGCGGCCGGGGCTGAGCCGAGTGTCGATGCATGTCCTGAGAACCGGGAAGGGGACAAACCGGTGGCTCCAGGCCGGGTTGGAGTTCCATGAGGTCGGCCTGACTCTGGAGGTTTCCCCCCTGGCTTTTCCCCATAGGCCAAAAGGGGGGAAGTCAAAAAAGCACCCCCAGCAGATGTATGCAGAGGGGCTGGTGGGTGATGGATAGTGGGCTGTTGGCAGCTGTGTGGTGGCTGCTGGCAGCCGTGTGCTGGCTGCAGGGGTGGGCCTGGGCGGCTGCGGAGGGCCCCCGTAGTGCACCTACCAGTAGGGGGCTCGAGACCCAGGCTGAGCCTCCGATGTGCCCGGGCAGGACACCCAGGAGGCGGGGAGCAGCCCCCGCTGAGGTCCATGGCATGTGCCAGAGGTGAGTCTTGGAGAAAAAAAACGACAAAGTCCAAACGCTCCAGGCGCCGGGCAGGGTGGCGGACCCGGCTGGCCGGGCTGGCGGGGGCTGCGGCGGCCGGGGCTGAGCCGAGTGTCGATGCATGTCCTGAGAACCGGGAAGGGGACAAACCGGTGGCTCCAGGCCGGGTTGGAGTTCCATGAGGTCGGCCTGACTCTGGAGGTTTCCCCCCTGGCTTTTCCCCATAGGCCAAAAGGGGGGAAGTCAAAAAAGCACCCCCAGCAGATGTATGCAGAGGGGCTGGTGGGTGATGGATAGTGGGCTGTTGGCAGCTGTGTGGTGGCTGCTGGCAGCCGTGTGCTGGCTGCAGGGGTGGGCCTGGGCGGCTGCGGAGGGCCCCCGTAGTGCACCTACCAGTAGGGGGCTCGAGACCCAGGCTGAGCCTCCGATGTGCCCGGGCAGGACACCCAGGAGGCGGGGAGCAGCCCCCGCTGAAGCCCAGGGCAGTTGGCAGAGATTGGTCTTTGAGAAAAAATGACAAAGTCCAAACGCTCCAGGCGCTGGTCAGGGGTGCGGACCCGGCTGGCCGGGCCGGCGGGAGCTGCGGCGGCTGGGGAAGAGCCGAGTGTCGATGCATGTCCTGAGAACCGGGAAGGGGGCAAACCAGTAGCTCCAGGCCGGGTTGGAGTTCCATGAGGTCGGCCTGACTCTGGAGGTTTTCCCCTTGGCATTTCCCCATAGGCCAAAACGGGGGAAGTAAAAAAAGCACCCCCAGCAGATGTATGCAGAGTTGGGCTGGGGGGTGATGGGGAGCGGGCTGTTGGCAGCTGTGTGGTGGCTGCTGGCAGCCGTGTGCTGGCTGCAGGGGTGGGCCCCGGGCGGCTGCGGAGGGCCCCCGGAGTGCACCTACCAGTAGGGGCTGAAGACCCAGGCTGAACCTCCGATGTGCCCGGGCAGGACACCCAGGAGGCGGGGAGCAGCCCCCGCTGAAGCCCACGGCAGTTGGCAGAGATGAGTCTTTGAAAAAATGACAAAGTCCAAACGCTCCAGGCGCTGGCCAGGGGTGTGGACCCGGCTGGCCGGGCCGGCGGGAGCTGCGGCGGCCGGGGCTGAGCCGAGCGTCGACGCATGTCCTGAGAACCGGGAAGGGGACAAACCGGTGGCTCCAGGCCGGGTTGGAGTTCCATGAGGTCGGCCTGACTCTGGAGGTTTTCCCCCTGGCTTTTCTCCATAGGCCAAAACGGGGGGAGGCAAAAAAGCACCCCCAGCAGATGTATGCAGGAGGGGCTGGGGGGTGACGGAGAGCGGGCTGTTGGCAGCTGTGTGGTGGCTGTTGGCAGCTGTGTGGTGGCTGCTGGCAGCCGTGTGCTGGCTGCAGGGATGGGCCCCGGGCGGCTGCGGAGGGCCCCCAAAGCGCACCTACCAGTAGGGGCTGAAGACCCAGGCTGAGCCTCCGATGTGCCCGGGCAGGACACCCAGGGGGCGGGGAGCAGCCCCCGCTGAAGTCCATGGCATGTGCCAGAGGCGACTCTTGGAGAAAAAAAACGACAAAGTCCAAACGCTCCAGGCGTGCCGGCCAGGGGTGCGGACCCGGCCGGGCCGGCGAGAGCTGCGGCGGCCGGGGCAGAGCCGCGTGTCGATGCAGGTGGTGAGAACCGGTATGAGGGTAATCCTGGTCGCTCCGGGCCGAGCCAGGGTTCCAGGAGGGCGGAAGGAGCGGGCCCGTTTCCCCTGATAGCGCCGACGACGGTAAAATAAGGCCTCGCAAAACGTCAGCACGAACACCTTGTCGGGGTATAAGGGAACGAGCGGTGTGCGGTCTTTGACAAAGTGACAGTATTTCTCCAAAAAAAGCACCCCCGGCAGATGCGTGCAGACGGGGCTGGCTGGTGACGGAGAGCGGCGGGCTGTTGGCAGCAGTGTGCTGGCTGCAAGGGGTGGCCCGGGGCGGCTGCGGAGGGCCCCCAAAGTGCACCTGCCAGCGGTGGCTCAAGACCCTGGCTGAGCCTCCGATGTCCCCGGGCAGGACCCCAGCAGGCCGGGCACGGACCGCAGCTTGCCCCCTTTGCCGTCCGATGAAGCTCGCACGGTCAGAAAAAGTTTCAAAGTCCCAACGGGGGAGAGAGTGTTGACGGCGAGGGGGCGCTGGCTGCTCCAGGGGCCGGGAGGGAGGCCCTGGAGGTCGGCCTGGGGGTGAGTGGAGCGGCCCCCGTGTGTCCCTGAGCGTCCCCCGGTCTTTGGTCGAGAGGGGGTCTCAGCCGCTAATGTGCCCGCCCGGGTACCTAGGCAGGCCGGCCTGGGGCGAGTGGAGCAGCCCCCGTGTGTCCCTGAGCGTCCCCCGGTCTTTGGTCGAGAGGGGGTCTCAGCCGCTAGTGTGCCCGCCCGGGTACCTAGGGAGGCCGGCCTGGGGCGAGTGGAGCAGCCCCCGTGTGTCCCTGAGTGTCCCCTGGCGTTTGCTGAAGAGGGGGTCTCAGCCGCTAATGTGCCCGCCTGGGTACCTAGGGAGGCCGGCCTGGGGCGAGTGGAGCAGCCCCCGTGTGTCCCCGAGCGCCCCCCGGTCTCTGGTGGAGAGGGGGTCTCAGCCGCTAATGTGCCCGCCTCAGGGAGTCCGGCCTGGGGCGAGTGGAGCAGCCCCCGTGTGTCCCCGAGTGCCCCCCCGGTCTTTGGTGGAGAGGGGGTCTCAGCCGCTAATGTGCCCGCCTCAGGGAGTCCGGCCTGGGGCGAGTGGAGCAGCCCCCGTGTGTCCCTGAGCGTCCCCCGGTCTTTGGTGGAGAGGGGGTCTCAGCCGCTAATGTGCCCGCCTCAGGGAGGCCGGCCTGGGGCGAGTGGAGCAGCCCCCGTGTGTCCCTGAGCGTCCCCCGGTCTCTGGTGGAGAGGGGGCCTCAGCCGCTAATGTGCCCGCCTCAGGGAGGCCGGCCTGGGGCGAGTGGAGCAGCCCCCGTGTGTCCCTGTGTGTCCCCCGGTCTTTGGTGGAGAGGGGGCCTCAGCCGCTAATGTGCCCGCCTCAGGGAGGCCGGCCTGGGGCGAGTGGAGCAGCCCCCGTGTGTCCCTGAGCGTCCCCCGGTCTTTGGTCGAGAGGGGGTCTCAGCCGCTAATGTGCCCGCCTCAGGGAGGCCGGCCTGGGGCGAGTGGAGCAGCCCCCGTGTGTCCCTGAGCGTCCCCCGGTCTTTGGTGGAGAGGGGGCCTCAGCCGCTAATGTGCCCGCCTCAGGGAGGCCGGCCTGGGGCGAGTGGAGCAGCCCCCGTGTGTCCCTGAGCGTCCCCCGGTCTTTGGTCGAGAGGGGGTCTCAGCCGCTAATGTGCCCGCCTCAGGGAGGCCGGCCTGGGGCGAGTGGAGCAGCCCCCGCGTGTCCCTGAGTGTCCCCTGACGTTTGCTGAAGAGGGGGTCTCAGCCGCTAATGT
This sequence comes from Eleutherodactylus coqui, assembly GCF_035609145.1. NCBI lineage: Eukaryota > Metazoa > Chordata > Amphibia > Anura > Eleutherodactylidae > Eleutherodactylus > Eleutherodactylus coqui. The sequence goes on from NW_027102434.1 coordinate 77,457, forward strand.
GCCCGCCTCAGGGAGGCCGGCCTGGTGCGAGTGGAGCAGCCCCCGTGTGTCCCTGAGCGTCCCCCGGTCTTTGGTGGAGAGGGGGCCTCAGCCGCTAATGTGCCCGCCTCAGGGAGTCCGGCCTGGGGCGAGTGGAGCAGCCCCCGTGTGTCCCCGAGCGCCCCCCGGTCTCTGGTGGAGAGGGGGTCTCAGCCGCTAATGTGCCCGCCTCAGGGAGTCCGGCCTGGGGCGAGTGGAGCAGCCCCCGTGTGTCCCCGAGCGCCCCCCGGTCTCTGGTGGAGAGGGGGTCTCAGCCGCTAATGTGCCCGCCCGGGTACCCAGGGAGGCCGGCCTGGGGCGAGTGGAGCAGCCCCCGTGCGTCCCTGAGCGCCCCCCTGGCGTTTGCTCAAGAGGGGGTCCCAGCCGCCAATATGGCCGCCCGGGTACCCGCGGGGGCCGCCCTGGGGCGAGTGGAGCAGCCCCCGTGTGCCCCTGAGCGCCCCCTGGCGTTCGCTGAAGAGGGGGTCTCAGCCGCCAATATGGCCGCCCGGGTGCCCGGGGGAGCGGCCTGGGGTGGCCCTGTGCAGCCTCCGGGCGCCCCTGAGTGTTTTCCAGTATCTGGCCGAGACACCCCCTGACCCTCCGACTGTGTCCGTTTGGAGCGCCTGGTGCCTGGGCACCCCCTGAGTGTTTTTCAGTATCTGGCCGAGACACCCCCTGACCCTCCGACTGTGTCCGTTTTTAGTGCCTGGTGCCTGGGCACAGACCGCGGCAGCTCCCGCTGGCCGCATTGACAGAGTGCTGAAAAAATGACAAAGTCCGAAAATGCCTGAGAACCGGGAAGGGGACAAACCGGCGGCTCCAGGCCGAGCCGGAGTTCCAGGAGGTCGGCATGATTTTGCCGGTTTCCCCATAGGAGGTGCCAAGTTGCCAAAATGGGGGAACTCAAAAAAGCACCCCCGCCAGATGTATGTAGGGGGGCTGGATGGTCGATGGGGAGTGGGTGCCTGGCAGCAGGGGCCACCCCGCGCAGGTGCCCCGGGGGGCCCGCGGGGGGCCCCCGAAGACACCCCCCCCAGCACTCGCTGAAAACCCCGTCCGAGCCGCCCGCGCTGCCCGGAGGGAGTCCCGGGAGGCCGGGCACGGCCCGCAGGTCTCTCCCTCTGCCCCCCGGTGAGGTTTGCACGGGGGGGAAAAGTTTCAAAGTCCCGACGGGGGGCGAGAGACAGTGCGGCGAGGGGTGGCGGGCTGCTCCGCGGACCCGGGGGAAGCCCGGGGAGGGCGGCCTGAGGGCGCGGAGGGCCCCCTGAGAGTGCCTACGGGTAGTAGGTGAGAAACCCTGCCTGTACCTCCCACGGGGCCCGGGCAGGGACCCCGGGAGGCCGGGCAGAGCCCGCAGGTCGCCCCCTTCCCGTCCGATGAAGCTCGCACGGTCAGAAAAGTTTCAAAGTCCCAACGGGGGGAGAGTGTTGACGGCGAGGGGGGTGCAGGCTGCTCCAGGGTCCGGGGGCAGCCCCTGGAGGTCGGCCTGGGGGTGTGGAGGGGCCCCCCTGAGAGCACCCAACAGTAGTTGCTCAAGACCCTGCCTGAGCCTCCGATGTGCCCGGGCATGAACCCCAGGAGGCGGGGAACAGCCGTGGCAGCCCCTGCTGAAGTCCTTGGCAGTTGGCAGAGGCGAGTCTTGGGGAAAAAAACGACAAAGTCCAAACGCTCCAGGCGCCGGCCAGGGGGGCGGACGTGGCTGGCCTGGCCGGCGGGTGCTGCGGCTGCCGGGGCTGAGCCGAGTGTCGATGCATCTCCTGAGAACCGGGAAGGGGACAAACCGGTGGCTCCAGTCCGAGCTGGAGTTCCAGAAGGTCGGCCTGACTCTGGAGGTTTTCCCCCTGGCTTTTCCCCATAGGCCAAAAGGGGGGAAGTCAAAAAAGCACCCCCGGCAGATGTATGCAGAAGGGGCTGGGGGGTGACGGAGAGCGGGCTGTTGGCAGCTGCGTGGTGGCTGCAGGGGTGGGCCTGGGCGGCTGCGGTGGGCCCCCTGAGTGCACCTGCCCGTGGTGGCTGAAAACCCAGGCTGAGCCTCCGATGTGCCCGGGCAGGACCCCAGGAGGCCGGGCACAGAACGCCGGTTGCCCCCCATTGCCGTTTGACGAAGCTTGCACGGTCAGAAAAGTTTCAAAGTCCCAACGGGGAGAGAGTGTTGACGGCGAGGGGGTGCTGGCAGCTCCAGCGGCCGGGGGCAACCGCTGGAGGCTGGGCCCGGACTGCGGCAGCCCCCCTTGCAGTCGAACAAAGTTTGAGGAGACGAGTCATGAAAATGACAAAGTCCAAACGCTCCAGGCGTGCCGTCCAGGGGGGCGGACCCAGCTGGTCGGACCGGCGGGAGCTGCGGCGGCCGGGGAAGAGCCGAGTGTCAATGCAGGTCACGAGAACCGGTATGAGGGTAAACCTGGCCGCTCCGGGCCGAGGCACGGTTCCAGGAGGGCGGAAGGAGCGGGCCCGCTTCCCCTGATAGCGCCGACGGCGGTAAAATAAGGCCTCGCAAAACGTCAGCACGAACACCTTGTCGGGGTATAAGGGAACGAGCGGTGTGCGGTCTTTGACAAAGTGACAGTGTTTCTCAAAAAAGCACCCCCGGCAGATGTGTGCAGACGGGGCTGGCTGGTGTGGGAGAGCGGCGGGCTGTTGGCAGCAGTGTGCTGGCTGCAGGGGTGGCCCGGGGCGGCTGCGGAGGGCCCCCAAAGCGCACCTACCAGTGGTGGCTGAAAACCCCCGCTGAGCCTCCGATGTCCCCGGGCAGGACCCCAGGAGGCCGGGCAGAGCCCGCCGCTTGCCCCCTTGCCGTTTGACGAAGCTTGCACGGTCAGAAAAGTTTCAAAGTCCCCACGGGGGGAGAGTGTTGACGGCGAGGAGGTGCTGGCTGCTCCAGGGGCCGGGGGCAACCCCTGGAGGCTGGGCACGGACTGCGGCAGCCCCCCTTGCAGTCGAACAAAGTTTGAGGAGACAAGTCATGAAAATGACAAAGTCCAAACGCTCCAGGCGCCGGCCTGGGGTGCGGACCCGGCTGGCCGGGGCCGGCGGGAGCTGCGGCGGCCGGGGCTGAGCCGAGTGTCAATGCAGGTCCTGAGAACCGGGAAGGGGACAAACCGGTGGCTCCAGGCCGGGTTGGAGTTCCAGGAGGTCGGCAGGACTCTGGAGGTTTTCCCCTTGGCATTGTCCCATTGGCCACAATGGGGGAAGTCAAAAAAGCACCCCCAGCAGATGTATGCAGAGGGGCTGGCGGGTGACGGAGAGCGGGCAGTTGGCAGCTGTGTGGTGGCTGCAGGAGGTGGGCCTGGGCGGCTGCGGAGGGCCCCCAAAGTGCACCTACCAGAAGGGGCCCAAGACCCAGGCTGAGCCTCCGATGTGCCCGGGCAGGACACCCAGGAGGCGGGGAGCAGCCCCCGCTGAGGTCCATGGCATGTGCCAGAGGCGAGTCTTGGAGAAAAAACGACAAAGTCCAAACGCTCCAGGCGCCGGGCAGGGTGGCGGACCCGGCTGGCCGGGCCGGCGGGGGCTGCGGCTGCCGGGGCTGAGCCGAGTGTCAATGCATGTCCTGAGAACCGGGAAGGGGACAAACCGGTGGCTCCAGGCCGGGTTGGAGTTCCGGGGGGTCGGCCTGACTCTGGAGGTTTTCCCCCTGGCTTTTCCCCATAGGCCAAAACGGGGGGGGAGCCAAAAAAGCACCCCCAGCAGATGTATGCAGAGGGGCTGGGGGGTGACGGAGAGCGGGCTGTTGGCAGCCGTGTGCTGGCTGCAGGGGTGGGCATGGGCGGCTGCGGAGGGCCCCCTGAGTGCACCTGCCAGCGGTGGCTCAACACCCTGGCTGAGCCTCCGATGTCCCCGGGCAGGACCCCAGGAGGCCGGGCAGAGCCCGCCGCTTGCCCCATTGCCGTTTGACGAAGCTTGCACGGTCAGAAAAGTTTCAAAGTCCCAACGGGGAGAGAGCGTTGACGGCGAGGGGGTGCTGGCTGCTCCAGGGGCCGGGGACAACCCCTGGAGGCTGGGCACGGACTGCGGCAGCCCCCCTTGCAGTCGGACAAAGTTTGAGGAGACAAGCCATGAAAATGACAAAGTCCAAACGCTCCAGGCGCCGGCCAGGGGGGCGGACCCGGCTGGCTGGGCCGGCGGGGGCTGCGGCTGCCGGGGCTGAGCCGAGTGTCAATGCAGGTCCTGAGAACCGGGAAGGGGACAAACCGGCGGCTCCAGGCCGAGCTCGAGTTCCAGAAGGTCGGCCTGACTCTGGAGGTTTTCCCCCTGGCTTTTCCCCATAGGCCAAAATGGGGGAAGTCAAAAAAGCACCCCCAGCAGATGTATGCAGAGGGGCTGGGGGGTGATGGGGAGCGGGTGTTTGGCAGCAGTGTGCTGGCTGAAGAGGTGTGCCTGGGCGGCTGCGGAGGGCCCCCTGAGTGCACCTGCCAGCGGTGGCTCAAAACCCTGGCTGAGCCTCCGATGTCCCCGGGCAGGACCCCAGCAGGCCGGGCACAGACCGCAGCCTGCCCCCCTTGCCGTTTGATGAAGCTTGCACGGTCAGAAAAGTTTCAAAGTCCCAACGGGGAGAGAGTGTTGACGCCGAGGGGGTGCTGGCTGCTCCGGTGGCAACCCCTGGAGGCTGGGCACAGACTGCGGCAGCCCCCCTTGCAGTCGAACAAAGTTTGAGGAGACAAGTCATGAAAATGACAAAGTCCAAACTGCTCCAGGCGCCGGCCAGGGGGGGCGGACCCGGCTGGCCGGGCCGGCGGGAGCTGCGGCTGACGGGGTTGAGCCGAGTGTCGATGCATGTCACGAGAACCGGCATGAGGGTAAACCTGGCCGCTCCGGGCCGAGGCACGGTTCCAGGAGGGCGGAAGGAGCGGGCCTGTTTCCCCTGATAGCGCCGACGGCGGTAAAATAAGGCCTCGCAAAACGTCAGCACGAACACCTTGTCGGGGTATAAGGGAACGAGCGGTGTGCGGTCTTTGACAAAGTGACAGTGTGTCTCAAAAAAAGCACCCCCGGCAGATGTGCGCGGACGGGGCTGGCTGGTGACGGAGAGCGGGCTGTTGGCAGCGGTGTGCCGGCTGCAGGGGTGGCCCGGGGCGGCTGCGGAGGGCCCCCTGAGAGCACCTACCAGTAGTTGCTCAACACCCTGGCTGAGCCTCCGATGTCCCCGGGCAGGACCCCAGGAGGCCGGGCACAGACCGCCGGTTGCCCCCCCCATTGCCGTTTGATGAAGCTTGCACGGTCAGAAAAGTTTCAAAGTCCCAACGGGGAGAGAGTGCTGACGGTGAGGGGGTGCTGGCTGCTCCAGGGGCCGGGAGGGAAGCCCTGGAGGTGGGCCTGGGGGTGTGGAGGGGCCCCCTGAGAGCACCTACCAGCAGTTGCTGAAGACCCTGCCTGAGCCTCCGATATCCCCGGGCAGGACCCCAGGAGGCCGGGCACAGACCGCAGCCTGCCCCCTTGCCGTTTGATGAAGCTTGCACGGTCAGAAAAGTTTCAAAGTCCCGACGGGGAGAGAGTGTTGACGGCGAGGGGGTGCTGGCTGCTCCAGGGGCCGGGGGGGGGAACCCCTGGAGGCTGGGCACGGACCGCGGCAGCCCCCCTTGCAGTAGAACAAAGTTTGAGGAGACAAGTCATGAAAATGACAAAGTCCAAACTGCTCCAGGCGCCGGCCAGGGGGGCGGACCCGGCTGGCCTGGCCGGCGGGTGCTGCGGCTGCCGGGGCTGAGCCGAGTGTCGATGCATCTCCTGAGAACCGGGAAGGGGACAGACCAGTAGCTCCAGGCCGAGCTGGAGTTCCAGGAGGTCGGCCTGACTCTGGAGGTTTTCCCCCTGGCTTTTCCCCATAGGCCAAAACGGGGGGAGGCAAAAAAGCACCCCCAGCAGATGTATGCAGAGGGGCTGGGGGGTGATGGAGAGCGGGCTGTTGGCAGCTGTGTGGTGGCTGCAGGGGTGGCCCTGGGCGGCTGAAGAGGGCCCCCTGAGTGCACCTACCAGCAGTAGCTCAAGACCCTGCCTGAGCCTCCGATGTCCCCGGGCAGGACCCCAGGAGGCCGGGCACAGACCGCAGCCTGCCCCCTTGCCGTTTGATGAAGCTTGCACGGTCAGAAAAAGTTTCAAAGTCCCAACGGGGAGAGAGTGTTGACGGCGAGGGGGCGCTGGCTGCTCCAGGGGCCCGGGGCAGCCCCTGGAGGCTGGGCACGGACCGCGGCCGCCCCCCTTGCAGTCGAACAAAGTTTGAGGAGACAAGTCATGAAAATGACAAAGTCCAAACGCTCCAGGCGTGCCGGCCAGGGGTGCGGACCCGGCCGGCCGGGCCGGCGGGGGCTGCGGCTGCCGGGGCTGAGCCGAGTGTCAATGCATGTCCTGAGAACCGGGAAGGGGACAGACCGGTGGCTCTGGGCCGAGCTGGAGTTCCAGGATGTCGGCCTGACTCTGGAGGTTTTCCCCCTGGCTTTTCCCCATAGGCCAAAATGGGGGAAGTCAAAAAAGCACCTCCAGCAGATGTATGCAGAGGGGCTGGCGGGTGACGGAGAGTGGTCTGTTGGCAGCAGTGTGCTGGCTGCATAGGTGTGCATGGGCGTCTGCGTAGGGCCCCCTGAGTGCACCTGCCAGTGGTGGCTGAAAACCCAGGCTGAGCCTCCGATGTGCCCGGGCAGGACCCCAGGAGGCCGGGCACAGACCGCAGCCTGCCCCCTTGCCGTTTGATGAAGCTTGCACGGTCAGAAAAGTTTCAAAGTCCCAACGGGGAGAGAGTGCTGACGGTGAGGGGGGTGCCGGCAGCTCCAGGGGCCGGGGGCAACCCCTGGAGGCTGGGCACGGACTGCGGCAGCCCCCCTGGCAGTCGAACAAGGTTTGAGGAGACAAGTCATGAAAATGACAAAGTCCAAACGCTCCAGGCGTGCCGGCCAGGGGAGCGGACCCGGCCGGCCGGGGCGGCGGGAGCTGCAGCTGCCGGGGCGGAGCCGAGTGTCAACGCAGGTGGTGAGAACCGGTATGAGGGTAATCCTGGTCGCTCCGGGCCGAGCCACGGTTCCAGGAGGGCGGAAGGAGCGCGCCTGTTTCACCTGATAGCGCCGACGGCGGTAAAATAAGGCCTCGCAAAACGTCACCACGAACACCTTGTCGGGGTATAAGGGAACGAGCGGTGTGTGGTCCTTGACAAAGTGACAGTATTTCTCAAAAAAGCACCCCCGGCAGATGTGCGCGGACGGGGCTGGCTGGTGATGGAGAGCGGGCTGTTGGCAGCAGTGCGCTGGCTGCAGGGGTGGCCCAGGGCGGCTGCGGAGGGCCCCCAAAGCGCACCTACCGGTGGTGGCTGAAAACCCAGGCTGAGCCTCCGATGTGCCCCGGGCAGGAACCCAGGAGGCCGGGCACAGACCACAGCTTGCCCCCTTGCCGTCCGATGAAGCTTGCACGGTCAGAAAAAGTTTCAAAGTCCCCACGGAGAGAGAGTGTTGAGGGCGAGGGGGAGCTGGCTGCTCCAGGGGCCGGGGGCAACCCCTGGAGGCTGGGCACACCCCCTTGCAGTCGAACAAAGTTCGAGGAGACAAGTCATGAAAATGACAAAGTCCAAACGCTCCAGGCGCCGGCCAGGGGGGCGGACCCGGCTGGCCGGGCTGGCGGGGGCTGCGGCTGCCGGGGCTGAGCCGAGTGTCGATGCATGTCCTGAGAACCGGGAAGGGGACAAACCAGTAGCTCCAGGCCGAGCTGGAGTTCCAGGAGGTCGGCCTGACTCTGGAGGTTTTCCCCCTGGCTTTTCCCATTGGCCAAAATGGGGGAAGTCAAAAAAGCACCCCCGGCAGATGTATGCAGAGGGGCTGGCTGGTGATGGGGAGCGGGCTGTTGGCAGCGGTGTGCTGGCTGCAGAGGTGTGCATGGGCGGCTGCGGAGGGCCCCCCGAGTGCACCTGCCCGTGGTGGCTGAAAACCCAGGCTGAGCCTCCGATGTGCCCGGGCAGGACCCCAGGAGGCCGGGCACAGAACGCCGGTTGCCCCCTTGCCGTTTGATGAAGCTTGCACGGTCAGAAAAGTTTCAAAGTCCCAACGGGGAGAGAGTGCTGACGGTGAGGGGGGTGCTGGCTGCTCCAGGGGCCGGGAGGGAGGCCCTGGAGGTGGGCCTGGGGGTGTGGCGGGGCCCCCTGAGAGCACCTACCAGCAGTTGCTCAAGACCCTGCCTGAGCCTCCGGTGTTGCAGGGCAGGACACCCATTGGCGGGGAAAAGCAGGTGGCAGCCCCTGCTGAAGTCCTTGGCAGAGATGAGTCTTTGAAAAAAATGACAAAGTCCAAACTGCTCCAGGCGCCGGTCAGGGGGGCGGACCCGGCTGGCCGGGCCGACGGGAGCTGCGGCGGCTGGGGAAGAGCCGAGTGTCAAGGCATGTCCTGAGAACCGGGAAGGGGGCAAACCAGTAGCTCCAGGCCGGGCTAGGGTTCCAGGAGGTCGGCCTGACTCTGGAGGTTTTCCCCCTGGCTTTTCCCCATAGGCCAACATGGGGGAAGTCAAAAAAGCACCCCCGGCAGATGTATGCAGAGGGGCTGGGGGGTGACGGGGAGCGGGCTGTTGGCAGCAGTGTGCTGGCTGCAGAGGGCCCCCGAGGTGCTGCACCTACCAGTAGTTGCTCAAGACCCCCCATGACCCTCCGGTGTTGCAGGTCAGGACACCCATTGGCGGGGAACAGCAGGTGGCAGCCCCTGCTGAAGTCGTTGGCAGGGATGAGTCTTTGAAAAAACGACAAAGTCCAAACGCTCCAGGCGTGCCGGCCAGGGTGGCGGACCCGGCTGGCTGGGCCGGCGGGAGCTGCGGCTGCCGGGGCTGAGCCGAGTGTCGATGTATGTCGTGAGAACCGGTATGAGGGTAATCCTGGTCGCTCCGGGCCGAGGCACGGTTCCAGGAGGGCGGAAGGAGCGGGCCCGTTTCCCCTGATAGCGCCGACGGCGGTAAATTAGGGCCTCGCAAAACGTCAGGACGAACACCTTTTTTGCATATAAGGGAACGAGCGGTGTGCGGTCCTTGACAAAGTGACTATTTCTCAATGTGCTGAGGAGTGGGGACCGCTCAAAGTCAAAGCACCGCGGCCGCCCCTCTGCCACCTCCCTGGGAGCAGAGTCATCGAGCGCGAGTGTCCCCACTCCGCCTGTCCAGGCCGCGGGGCCGACAGGCTGGCTGGCTGCCCGGGCAGACCCCGCTCTCCGAGCGGCCGGGCCCCAACGTTCGAGAGGTGTAGGAAGCCACCTTGGGGGTGCTGCGGAGGCCCCCCTGACACCGCCTCCAAGCCCTTGCTGAGAGCCCTGTCCTAGCTGCCTGCGCGGGCAGGCGGGACCCCCCAGTAGGCCGTGCACAGCCCGCGGCAGCCACTGCTGAAGCCCAGGGCAGTTGGCAGAGATGAGTCTTTGAGGAAAAACGACAAAGTCCAAACGCTCCAGGCGCCGGCCAGGGGTGCGGACCCGGCTGGACGGGCCGGCGGGAGCTGCGGCGGCTTGGGAAGAGCCGAGTGTCAATGCATGTCCTGAGAACCGGAAAGGGGACAAACTAGTAGCTCCAGGCCGGGATGGAGTTCCAGGAGGTGGGCCTGACTCCGGAGGTTTTCCCCTTGGCATTTTCCCATTGGCCACAATGGGGGAAGTCAAAAAAGCACCCCCAGCAGATGTATGCAGAGGGGCTGGCTGGTGATGGGGAGCGGGCTGTTGGCAGCGGTGTGCTGGCTGCAGAGGTGTGCATGGGCGGCTGCGGAGGGCCCCCCGAGTGCACCTGCCCGTGGTGGCTGAAAACCCAGGCTGAGCCTCCGATGTGCCCGGGCAGGACCCCAGGAGGCCGGGCACAGAACGCCGGTTGCCCCCTTGCCGTTTGACGAAGCTTGCACGGTCAGAAAAGTTTCAAAGTCCCAACGGGGAGAGAGTGCTGACGGCGAGGGGGGTGCTGGCTGCTCCAGGGGCCGGGGGCAACCCCTGGAGGCTGGGCACGGACCGCGGCCGCCCCCCTTGCAGTCGGACAATGTCTGAGGAGACAAGTCATGAAAATGACAAAGTCCAAACGCTCCAGGCGTGCCGGCCAGGGGTGCGGACCCGGCTGGCCGGGCCGGCGGGGGCTGCAGCTGCCGGTGCTGAGCCGAGTGTCAGTGCAGGTCCTGAGAACCGGGAAGGGGACAAACCGGTGGCTCCAGGCCGAGCTCTAGTTCCAGGAGGTCGGCCTGACTCTGGAGGTTTTCCCCTTGGCTTTTCCCCATAGGCCAAAAGGGGGGAAGTCAAAAAAGCACCCCCGCCAGATGTATGCAGAAGGGGCTGGCTGGTGATGGGGAGCGGGCTGTTGGCAGCGGTGTGCTGGCTGCAGAGGTGTGCATGGGCGGCTGCGGAGGGCCCCCTGAGTGCACCTGCCCGTGGTGGCTGAAAACCCAGGCTGAGCCTCCGATGTGCCCGGGCAGGACCCCAGGAGGCCGGGCACAGAACGCCGGTTGCCCCCTTGCCGTTTGACGAAGCTTGCACGGTCAGAAAAGTTTCACAGTCCCAACGGGGAGAGAGTGCTGACGGTGAGGGGGTGCTGGCTGCTCCAGGGGCCGGGAGGGAGGCCCTGGATGTGGGCCTGGGGGTGTGGAGGGGCCCCCTGAGAGCACCTACCAGCAGTTGCTCAAGACCCTGCCTGAGCCTCCGGTGTTGCAGGGTAGGACACCCATTGGCGGGGAACAGCAGGTGGCAGCCCCTGCTGAAGTCCTTGGCAGTTGGCAGAGATGAGTCTTGGAGAAAAAAAACGACAAAGTCCAAACTGCTCCGGGCGCCGGTCAGGGGGGCGGACCCGGCTGGCCGGGCCGAGGGGAGCTGCGGCGGCTGGGGAAGAGCCGAGTGTCAAGGCATGTCCTGAGAACCGGGAAGGGGGCAAACCAGTAGCTCCAGGCCGAGCTGGAGTTCCAGGAGGTTGGCCTGACTCTGGAGGTTTTCCCCCTGGCTTTTCCCCATAGGCCAAAATGGGGGAAGTCAAAAAAGCACCCCCGCCAGATGTATGCAGAAGGGGCTGGCTGGTGATGGGGAGCGGGCTGTTGGCAGCAGTGTGCTGGCTGCAGAGGGCCCCCGAGGTGCTGCACCTACCAGTAGTTGCTCAAGACCCCCCCTGACCCTCCGGTGTTGCAGGGCAGGACACCCAGGAGGCGGGGAACAGCCGTGGCAGCCCCTGCTGAATCCCACGGCAGTTGGCAGAGATGAGTCTTTGAGAAAAACGACAAAGTCCAAACGCTCCAGGCGCCGGCCACGGAGGGCGGACCCGGCTGGCCGGGCCGGCGGGAGCTGCGGCGGCTGGGGCTGAGCCGAGTGTCGATGCTTGTCGTGAGAACCGGTATGAGGGTAATCCTGGGCCCTCGGGGCCGAGGCACGGTTCCAGGAAGGCGGAAGGAGCGGGCCTGTTCCCCCTGATAGCGCCGACGGCGGTAAATTAAGGCCTCGCAAAACGTCAGGACGAACACCTTTTTTGCATATAAGGGAACGAGCGGTGTGCGGTCTTTGACAAAGTGACTATTTCTCAGAGTGCTGGGAAGGGAGTGGGGGCCGCTCAAAGTCAAAGCACCGCGGCCGCCCCTCTGCCACCTCCCTGGGAGCAGAGTCATCGAGCGCGAGTGTCCCCACTCCGCCTGTCCAGGCCGCGGGGCCGACAGGCCGGCTGGCTGCCCGGGTAGACCCCGCTCTCCGAGCGGCCGGGCGCCACGTTCAAGAGGTGTACGAAGCCACCTGTGGGGGGTCTGCGGAGGCCCCCCTGAGAGCGCTGATAACCCTGTCCTAGCTGCCTGCGCGGGCAGGCGGGACTCCCCCAGGAGGCCGTGCACAGCCCGCGGCAGCCACTGCTGAAGCCCAGGGCAGTTGGCAGAGATGAGTCTTTGAAAAAACGACAAAGTCCAAACGCTCCAGGCGCCGGCCACGGGGGGCGGACCCGGCTGGCCGGGCCGGCGGGAGCTGCGGCTGCCGGGGCTGAGCCGAGTGTCAATGCATGTCGTGAGAACCGGTATGAGGGTAATCCTGGTCGCTCCGGGCCGAGGCACGGTTCCAGGAGGGCGGAAGGAGCGGGCCCGTTTCCCCTGATAGCGCCGACGGCGGTAAATTAGGGCCTCGCAAAACGTCAGGACGAACACCTTTTTTGCATATAAGGGAACGAGCGGTGTGCGGTCTTTGACAAAGTGACTATTTCTCAATGTGCGGAGTGGGGACCGCTCAAAGTCAAAGCACCGCGGCCGCCCCTCTGCCACCTCCCTGGGAGCAGAGTCATCGAGCGCGAGGGTCCCCACTCCGCCTGTGCAGGCCGCGGGGCCGACAGGCTGGCTGGCTGCCCGGGCGACCCCCCTCCGAGATGCCGGGCCGGGGCAGACTGTGCAAACGCGCGCGGGCGTGTTTTCTTCCCCTGGGGTGGAGCCCTTCCACCCCACGCCGTCCGAGGCCCGTTGGCCTCGGGCGGCCTGCCTCCGAGAGTGGGAGAGAGACGGAGGACGGCGGCCCGCGGCGGCGCGAGGCGTCCCCGTTGCTCCACCACGACTGCCAGCCGGTCGATCCTACCGGTAGCCTGGGCTTGTCTCCGCTCCGCCTGTCCAGGCCGCGGGGCCCACAGGCGGCTTGCCTGGGAAGACCCCGCTCTCACCGAGCGGCCGGGCGCCACGTTCAAGAGGTGTACGAAGCCACCTGTGGGGGGTCTGCGGAGGCCCCCCTGAGAGCGCTGATAACCCTGTCCTAGCTGCCTGCGCGGGCAGGCGGGACCCCCAAGAGGCCGGGCACAGCCCGCGGCAGCCCCCGCCGAAGTCCACGGCAGTTGGCAGAGACGAGTCTCGGAGAGAAAACGACAAAGTCCAGACGCTCCAGGCGCCGGCCAGGGGTGCGGACCCGGCTGGCCGGGCCGGCGGGAGCTGCGGCTGCCGGGGCCGAGCCGAGTGTCGACGCATGTCGTGAGAACCGGTATGAGGGTAATCCTGGGCCCTCGGGGCCGAGCTACGGTTCCATGAAGGCGGAAGGAGCGGGCCTGTTTCCCCTGATAGCGCCGACGACGGTAAAATAAGGGCTCGCAAAACGTCAGGACGAACACCTTTTTTGCATATAAGGGAACGAGCGGTGTGCGGTCTTTGACAAAGTGACTATTTCTCAGAGTGCTGGAGTGGGGACCGCTCAAAGTCAAAGCACCGCGGCCGCCCCTCTGCCACCTCCCTGGGAGCAGAGTCATAGAGCGCAAGTGTCCCCACTCCGCCTGTGCAGGCCGCGGGGCCAACAGGCTGGCTGGCTGGCTGGCTGCCCGGGCGACCCCCCTCCGAGATGCCGGGCTGAGGCGTAGGCAGCCGCCTCCATCACCACCACCCAAGGCGAGAGAGTGGGTCAACGGGAGAGCCGTCGCGGCCGGGGGAC